>NW_027101465.1:0-30310 GCF_035046505.1 Tiliqua scincoides
CTCTTGTCCTCATGCATATCATATCCGGTTAATCAGTCAATGATCAATCACAAACTAAGAATAATCGAACAATTAATTTTCAACCTCATGCATATCACAAAAGACTTCAAATTAAGGTTCTAAGACATACTATGTATAATCGGACATTTACCTCTTGTCCACACGCATATCACAACAGACAGATTATTAATGATTTCATACTTACAACACATCTCGAATATTTTCCTCTTTCACACATGCAGATCATAGAAGATTAGATTAGAATGATCTAGCACATATTATGTATAATTGGACATTTGCCCTCTTCGCCTCACGCATATCATGAGGACACTACCCTCTCCCAACCATGCCCATTAGATGCCATCACCCTTCTCCCCTGCTGCTCTCTTGCTCGACAGTTATCTATTATATTCTGCCATCTCCGAGAAACCAGCAATCCCTTAATGACGTGTACTCCCGTTACTAGCCCCGTGGGACACACGGAGTACGTTGGCTATTTCTCACTTTTTCCAAGGCCTCTGGTTCCTACCTCAGGGGCGGTCAAAGGATTCCCAACACTTTCTCACTTTTAACGATGCTTCTGGTTGGTGCATAATGTACACTTTGCCGAGAAATCATAGCATCCCGACCCCCAATGCATCTGGCCTTTTTTATTTTTTTTGGGGGAGTGGATCTCAGAGCCGCTTGCTAAAGTGGTCGCCTACAATTTGCCGTCCGATCTGGACCTACGGTGCACGTGATAAACGTTCCCACGTATAGAGCACGCGATTTCGTTTAATGCTTGAATGACATAAAATTAGTAACAAACGTGTTAAAACGTACGAAAAAGCACCTGTGAACACATGCGACGCAGGTGAAAATACAAGTGCAAATGTGTGCGCAGACGTGGACGTGGGCACGCGGGCGCGCCTGCAGCGCACGTATGTTTGCAAGCGCAAACGTGCGCAGACGTGGACGTGAGCACGCGGGCGCGCCTGCAGCGCACGTGCGTTTGCGAGTGCAGGCATGTGCGCGGGCGCGTTCACAGACGCAGACATGTACACAGGTGCAGGCGCACCCACAACGCAGGTGTCGGTGTAGGTGTAGGTGCGGACGTTCAGCTTGATACACGTAAATAAATACAACTTAATTTTTATGGCAAACCCCCCTACCCCCCTTACCGGTAATTTCTCACTTAGTCAGATTTACTCCTGCCAAACCCCTAAAACAGGATCTGACCAAACTAAAACTACCGGTTGTCCACGACCAGTTCATGCATTCTACAGATTGTAAATGCAGTCGTGGATACTAATATCAGTGCCGTAATGCATATTTACAACATGATTATATATACATTTTTTTTATCTTTTATACAAAAATTTTATGTTATTGTAGCTTAAAATTTTTAAAGCGAAGCACTGAAGATGCTGAGATGGGTGAGTCAAATTTCCCCAAAAACACAAAGTTTTGGTCCTAAACTTGCCATTGTTTTTAATCAAAATTACACATGCAAGCCTCCACACCCCAGTGAGAATGCCCACACAACCCCGAATAGCCAAGTGGAGCAGGTATCAGGATCTCTAACAAACCGAAGCCCACAACACCTTGCTACGCCACACCCACACGGGTACTCAGCAGTGAATAACATTAAGAAATAAGCGAAAGCTTGACTTAGCTATGATTAAGTTTGGCCGGTAAATTTCGTGCCAGCCACCGCGGTTATACGAAAGGCCAAAAACAATGACCCTCGGCGTAAAGCGTGACCAGAATAATGTCAAAAAAATTGAAGGAAAACCAAGCCAAGACTGTAAAATATATTGGCACAAGAACTCCACCAATAAAATGCCTTCAAATAAAAGACTATTCAACCTCACTAAAGCTAGGAAACAAACTAGGATTAGATACCCTACTATGCCTAGCCCTAAACATAGATGGTTAAACACACAAAACCATTCGCCAGAGAACTACAAGCGAAAAGCTCGAAACTCAAAGGACTTGGCGGTGCTCCACATCATCCTAGAGGAGCCTGTCCTATAATCGATACCCCACGCTTTACCCCACCATTCTTTGCAACTCAGCCTATATACCGCCGTCGTCAGCTTACCCTGTGAAAGAAACAAAGTAGGCAAAAAAGTTTACAACTAACACGTCAGGTCAAGGTGTAGCAGATAGAATGGAAGAGATGGGCTACATTTTCTGCCACAGAAAAATACGAAAGGTGTAATGAAACACACACCCAAAGGAGGATTTAGAAGTAAGCTAAATAAGAGTCTTTATCTTAAATTTGCTCTGGAGCGCGCACACACCGCCCGTCACTCTCATCGTCCAAAAATAAACTTAACATATAAAAATACTAACAATATAGATGAGGCAAGTCGTAACAAGGTAAGCGCACCGGAAGGCGTGCTTGGAACAACAACCAGTAGCTTAAAACAAAGCATTCAACTTACAATTGAAAAATGTTAGTGAGATCCTAACCTTTTTGAGCCAAACAACTAGCCCAATCACATAAACAAATCCTCTCATTAACAAAATAAATCATTCGACAAAACTAGTATATGTGATAGAACCTAACCAAAACGGCGCAACAGAAAAAGTACCGCAAGGGAACCCTGAAAGAATAATGAAACACACAAGCAAAACAAAGCAAAGATAAACCCTTGTACCTCTTGCATCATGGTCCAGCCAGAATAAAACAGACAAAGAGAACTTCAGCCTGTACCCCCGAAACCAAGTGAGCTACTACAAGACAACTGTAAGAGTGCACCCATCTCTGTGGCAAAAGAGTGGGAAGATCTAGTAGTAGCGGTGAAAAGCCAAACGAACTTGGTGATAGCTGGTTGCTCAATAAATGAATTTTAGTTCAACTTTAGGTTACTTCCAGCAAACAATAGCACGCATTTTAACCTAAAAGGTATTCAATGGGGGTACAGCCCCATTGAAATAGGATACAACCTGACTTAGAGAGAAAGCAACATAACCTACGCCCAGTAGGCCCTAAAGCAGCCACCAGTAAACACAGCGTCACAGCACAAAGACAATAAATCCCCCCTGTGTCTGCCACCTCCTAAAAACCTACCGAGCCACACTATTATTATAGACAAACTAATGCTAGAACTAGTAACAAGAAGCCCTTCTCTTAAGCACCCCCTTGACCCAGAAATAGAAAACCTACTGGACATTAACAGACCAAAACAGGAACAACAATTAAACAGCCAAAACTGTTACAAAAACTGTCAACCCGACACCGGTGTGCTAAAAAGATAGATTAAAAGCTGTAAAAGGAATTCAGCAAAACCTTGTCCCAACTGTTTACCAAAAACATAGCCTTTAGCTAAACAAGTATTAAAGGTCCTGCCTGCCCAGTGAAACTTTTAAACGGCCGCGGTATCCTAACCGTGCAAAGGTAGCGTAATCACTTGTCTTCTAAATAAAGACTAGTATGAACGGCTAAATGAGGACAAACCTGTCTCTTATAGCTAATCAGTGAAACTGATCTCCCAGTACAAAAGCTGGGATAAACACATAAGACGAGAAGACCCTGTGGAGCTTAAAACGACCGCTAATAAGCACCACTAATGCCCCTAGCCCATAGTTTTAAGTTGGGGCGACTTCGGAACAAAACAAAACTTCCGAGCACAGAACCACCACTTCTCACCAAGGCTAACAAGCCAAAGTACAAAGCCGACCCAGTCATACTGACCAACGAACCAAGTTACCCCAGGGATAACAGCGCTATCTTCTTCAAGAGTCCCTATCGACAAGAAGGTTTACGACCTCGATGTTGGATCAGGACACCCAAATGGTGTAGCCGCTATTAAAGGTTCGTTTGTTCAACGATTAACAGTCCTACGTGATCTGAGTTCAGACCGGAGCAATCCAGGTCGGTTTCTATCTATGACGCTTACTTCTTCAGTACGAAAGGACAAAGAAGAGAGGACCAATATTATAAACACGTCCTTAAAACTAGCTGAACAAAACTCAAGCTAAACAAAGCACCTAGAACACCCCCAGACAAGGGGTAATTATTAGGGTGGCAGAGCCAGGTGAATGCAAAAGACCTAAGATCTTTCTACTAGATGTTCAAATCATCTCCCTAATACATGAATGCATTACTCTTATATATCATTAATCCCCTATTATATATTATTCCCATCTTACTAGCTGTTGCCTTCCTTACACTACTGGAACGAAAAGTGCTCGGTTATATACAACTACGAAAAGGCCCTAACATCATTGGCCCTTATGGGCTATTACAACCATTTGCAGACGGCATTAAACTGTTTATTAAAGAACCCTTACGCCCCTCCTCTTCCTCTCCTGCCCTCTTCATCATAACCCCGACCTTAGCCCTATTTCTAGCCCTTATAATTTGAACCCCCCTCCCAATACCGGCCACCTTAGCAGACATAAACCTAGGCCTTCTCTTCATACTAGCCCTCTCAAGCATAGCAGTATATTCTATTCTATGATCAGGGTGGGCATCCAACTCAAAATACCCATTAATTGGCGCCCTACGTGCGGTAGCACAAACAATCTCATACGAGGTCACCCTGGGAATTATTTTACTAACCATTATTATCCTTACAGGGGGCTTCACTCTACAAATACTCTCAATTACACAAGAACACCAATGACTACTAATTTCATCATGACCTCTTGCCATAATATGGTTTATCTCAACACTAGCAGAAACAAACCGGGCCCCCTTTGATTTAACAGAAGGAGAATCAGAGCTTGTCTCTGGCTTTAATGTAGAGTATGCCGCTGGCCCATTCGCCCTATTTTTCCTAGCTGAATATGCAAACATCATACTAATAAATACCCTAACCTGCATCCTTTTCCTAAACCCAGGAACCTCCCTACCCCCAGACGTGTTCACAATAAACCTAATATTAAAAACAACTATCCTGACAATCATATTCTTATGAACTCGCGCCTCATACCCTCGTTTTCGTTACGACCAACTTATACACCTCTTATGAAAAAATTTCTTACCCCTAACCCTCGCTCTATTAATGTGGCATGCCTCTTTCCCAACAATATTATCAGGACTCCCCCCACAATAAACCAGGAAATATGCCCGAATCCCCAAGGATTACTTTGATAGAGTAAAACACAGGGGTTAAAATCCCCTTATTTCCTTCTTCTCGAAGCACTAGAAAAACAGGACACGAACCTGCACCAAAAGACTCAAAATCTTATGTACTTCATTATACTATTTTCTAGTAAAGTCAGCTAATTAAGCTTTCGGGCCCATACCCCGAAAATGTTGGTTAAAATCCTTCCTATACTAATGAACCCAATCATATCTTCACTGATTCTCTCAAGCGTAGCAACCGGCTCCATCATTACCCTATCAAGCACACACTGACTCCTTGCCTGAATCGGATTAGAACTAAATACCCTAGCCATTATTCCCCTTATCGCCAAACAACACCATCCCCGTGCAACTGAAGCCGCTACAAAATATTTCCTTACCCAAGCTGCTGCCTCAGCCACACTCCTATTCGCCAGCACAATCAATGCCTGATCCACCAGCACCTGAGACATTTCACAACTCACAAACCAACCTGCCTGCATCATAATAACAATAGCTCTAGCCATAAAACTAGGCCTAGCCCCCCTGCATTTCTGACTACCAGAAGTCCTACAAGGCACAACACTAAAAACAGCACTAATCATTACAACTTGACAAAAACTCGCCCCCCTCGCCCTACTTTATATAGCCGCCCCCGCTATCCACCCAAATACACTTCTAATTATAGGGCTACTGTCAACCTTGACCGGAGGGTGGGGAGGCATAAACCAAACACAGACACGAAAAATCATAGCATTCTCATCAATTGCCCACCTAGGTTGAATAGCTACAATTCTCACACTAAGCTCAAACTTAATACTCCTCAACCTATTTTTATACCTCATAATAACAACTACTGCCTTTATAATCCTTATCTTCATCACAGCAAAAAACATTAAAGATTTAACCACCTCTTGAACAATTTCCCCCTCAACCATAGCACTTATATTTTTACTACTAATATCTCTAGGAGGGCTCCCCCCGCTAACAGGCTTTATCCCAAAATGGTTAATTTTACAAGAATTAACAACCCACAACCTATCAATGACCGCAGCCCTACTTGCCCTCTCCGCTCTATTAAGCCTATTCTTTTACTTACGACTATCTTACATCACAACCCTCACAGTGTTCCCAACCACCACACAAACAACACACAAATGACGATTCCAACCTAAACTAAGTACAACCACAATCTCAACCCTCTTACTACCATCCTTACTCCTCTTACCCCTAACCCCAATGATACTTTAAGAGGCTTAGGTTAACAAAACCAAGGGCCTTCAAAGCCCTAAATAAGAGTTCAACCCTCCTAGCCCCTGAAGGCATGTAAAACTTTAACTTACATCTCCTGATTGCAACTCAGGCACTTTAATTAAGCTAAAACCTCCCAGACAGACGGGCCTCGATCCCGTAAATTTCTAGTTAACAGCTAAACGCCCCATCCAGCGGGCTTCAATCTGAGCTTCTTCTAAAAAAAGAAGCTCCGGCACACCTTTGGTGTGCTTCTCTAGATTTGCACTCTAGCGTGAATCACCACGAAGCTATTGTGATAAGAGTGGGACTGGCACCCACCTATACAGGGCTACAACCTGCCACCTACTATCGGCCATCTTACCTGTGACCATTAATCGTTGATTCTTCTCAACCAACCACAAAGATATCGGCACCTTATACTTAATCTTCGGAGCTTGAGCAGGAATAGTTGGTACAGCACTTAGCCTGTTAATTCGGGCTGAACTAAGTCAACCTGGCGCCCTGCTAGGCGATGATCAGATCTATAACGTCATTGTAACAGCCCATGCTTTTGTCATAATTTTCTTTATAGTAATGCCTGTAATAATCGGCGGGTTCGGAAATTGACTAGTCCCCCTAATAATTGGGGCGCCAGATATGGCCTTCCCACGAATAAACAACATGAGTTTTTGACTTCTCCCTCCTTCTCTATTACTGCTACTTGCATCCTCGGGGGTGGAAGCCGGGGCCGGCACCGGGTGAACCGTCTACCCTCCCTTAGCCGGGAACTTAGCCCATGCCGGGGCCTCTGTAGATCTAACCATCTTCTCCCTCCACCTCGCGGGAGTCTCCTCAATTCTTGGGGCCATTAACTTTATTACTACCTGCATCAACATAAAACCACCCTCCATAACCCAATACCAAACCCCTCTATTCGTATGATCAGTAATAATCACGGCAGTTCTACTTTTACTATCACTACCCGTCCTTGCCGCCGGTATCACAATACTACTAACAGACCGAAATTTAAACACATCTTTCTTCGATCCTGCAGGTGGGGGGGACCCAATTTTATACCAACATCTGTTTTGGTTCTTTGGTCACCCAGAAGTCTACATTTTGATTCTTCCTGGCTTTGGAATAATCTCACACATTGTAACCTATTATGCTGGAAAAAAAGAACCTTTCGGCTACATGGGTATAGTATGAGCCATAATATCTATCGGCTTCTTAGGCTTTATCGTATGAGCCCACCACATATTTACCGTTGGAATGGATGTCGATACCCGAGCATATTTCACTTCCGCCACAATAATCATCGCAATTCCAACAGGTGTAAAGGTATTTAGCTGGCTCGCAACTTTACATGGGGGCATAATCAAATGAGATGCTGCCATACTCTGGGCCCTGGGCTTCATTTTCCTATTTACTGTGGGAGGCCTAACAGGCATTGTACTTGCCAACTCATCCTTAGACATTGTTCTTCATGACACATATTACGTCGTAGCTCATTTCCACTATGTATTATCCATAGGTGCCGTATTTGCAATCATAGGAGGCTTTGTACATTGATTTCCCCTATTTTCAGGCTATACACTTCATCAAACTTGAACAAAAGTCCAATTTGGTGTCATATTTGCCGGGGTTAATCTGACCTTCTTCCCTCAACACTTCCTTGGGCTATCAGGAATGCCCCGCCGTTACTCCGACTATCCTGACGCATATACCATCTGAAATACTTTATCATCAATTGGCTCACTAATTTCTCTAGTAGCCGTAATCATAATAATGTTTATCATTTGAGAAGCATTCGCAGCTAAACGAGAAGTTTTCGCCCTAGAACTAACAAACACAAACCTAGAATGACTTCACGGCTGCCCACCCCCTTATCACACTTACGAAGAACCAACATATGTACAAACAAACTCAAGAAAGGGAGGAATCGAACCGCCTTCTACTGGTTTCAAGCCAATCACATAGCCAAGATGCTTCTTTCTCATGAGACCCTAGTAAATTTATTATGTAGCCCTGTCAGAGCTAAGTTATAGGTTAGCCCCTATGGGCCTCATGATGGCACACCCCGCTCAACTCGGATTTCAAGACGCAGCATCTCCCATTATAGAAGAGCTCTTACATTTTCATGACCACGCCATTATAATTGTCTTCTTAATTAGTGCTTTAGTATTATACATTATTTCTTTAATAATAACAACAAAGCTAACACACACAAATACCATAGACGCCCAAGAAGTAGAAATAATCTGAACAATTCTTCCTGCAATCATTTTAATCTTAATTGCCCTCCCTTCCCTTCGCATTCTCTACCTCATAGATGAAATCAACAACCCACACCTAACTGTTAAAGCTCTCGGCCACCAATGATATTGGAGCTATGAGTACACAGACTATCAAGATCTCGCATTTGACTCTTACATAATTCCCTCACAAGACCTCCCTCAAGGACACCTCCGTCTATTAGAAGTAGATCACCGAATAGTAGTTCCAATAGAATCCCCAATTCGCATACTAATCTCCGCAGAAGATGTCCTGCACTCATGGGCCGTACCCGCCCTCGGCATTAAAACAGATGCCATTCCCGGACGACTAAATCAAACAACCTTTATCACTTCTCACCCAGGCTTGTTCTATGGACAATGCTCAGAAATCTGCGGATCTAACCACAGCTTCATGCCCATTGTAGTAGAAGCAATTCCACTAAAACACTTTGAAGACTGAACCACAACAATACTCACTGCATCACTAAGAAGCTTTTATCAGCGTTAGCCTTTTAAGCTAAAGAAGGAGACAACACCTGCCCCCTTAGTGATATGCCTCAATTAAACCCTGCCCCCTGATTAATAATCCTCCTACTTTCATGAACAATCTTATTAACAATTCTCCAAACCAAAACTTTAATAATAACCTCTCAAAATCTCCCAATCCAAAACACCCCCACACCTAAAGCCTCACCTTGAAACTGACCATGAATTTAAGCTTCTTCGACCAATTTTTAAGCCCACAACTCCTTGGAATCCCCCTTATCACCCTAGCAATAATCCTGCCACCAACCCTAATTTTTACAAAAACAAGCCGACTTATCTTAAATCGGCTAGAAACGGTACAAACATGAGCAATCTTTATATTTGTAAAACAACTTATATTACCCCTAAACAAACCAGGCCACAAATGAGCCGCACTCTTAACCTCACTTATATTATTCCTTCTCCTATTCAATTTGCTAGGACTTTTCCCTTATACATTCACCCCAACTACCCAGCTATCAATAAATATGGGTTTAGCAGTACCCTTATGACTAGCAACTGTATTAATTGGCTTACGCAATCAACCAACCCTTTCATTAGGCCACCTTCTACCAGAAGGCACCCCAACCCCTCTCGTACCTGTTCTCATTATTATCGAAACAATTAGCCTACTCATTCGCCCTCTTGCACTAGGCGTTCGACTAACAGCCAACTTAACAGCAGGTCACCTGCTAATCCAACTTATTTCTACCGCCGTATTTGTAATACTACCCATAATAACTGCAACCGCAACACTAACCTTTATTGTCCTCTTACTTTTAACTATTCTAGAGGTCGCAGTAGCAATTATTCAAGCCTACGTCTTCACTTTACTATTAAGCCTATACCTACAAGAAAATACTTAATGATCCACCAAGCACATGCCTATCATATAGTAGACCAAAGCCCCTGGCCCCTAACAGGCGCAATCGCTGCCTTACTTATAACATCCGGACTCGCCGTCTGATTTCACTTCAACAATATACTATTAATGAATATCGGCCTAATTATCCTCCTTCTAACAATACTACAATGGTGGCGAGATATCACCCGTGAGGGAACCTTTCAAGGCCACCACACGGTCCCTGTACAAAAAGGCCTCCGATACGGGATAATCCTTTTTATTACATCAGAGGTCTTCTTTTTTATCGGCTTTTTCTGAGCTTTCTACCACTCAAGCCTGGCCCCAACCCCGGAGCTTGGGGGCTGTTGACCCCCTAGCGGAATTCACCCATTAAACCCATTTGAAGTACCCCTTCTAAACACAGCTGTACTCCTAGCCTCTGGTGTTACCGTAACATGAGCCCACCATTCTATTATAGAAAATAATCGAAAAGAAGCAATTCAAGCCCTTACACTAACCATTGCCTTGGGCCTTTACTTCACCGCCCTCCAAGCCATAGAATACTATGAAGCCCCTTTCGCTATTTCAGATAGCGTTTACGGGTCAACATTCTTTGTGGCAACAGGCTTCCATGGCCTCCACGTAATTATTGGATCAACTTTTTTAATTGTTTGCTTACTACGACAGATCATATATCACTTCACAACAAACCACCACTTCGGATTTGAAGCCGCCGCATGATACTGACATTTCGTAGACGTTGTATGACTGTTCCTTTACATCTCAATTTACTGATGAGGCTCTTGCTCTTTTAGTATCAACCAGTACAAGTGATTTCCAATCACTAAGCCTTAATAAAACCTTAAGAAAGAGTAATGAATATAACAACCATATTCTTAATTACAACAACCCTTATAGTTATCTTAATTACTATTAGCTTTTGATTACCACAAATATCACCAGACACAGAAAAACTCTCCCCATATGAATGCGGCTTCGACCCATTAGGAACCGCCCGTCTACCATTCTCGCTTCGATTCTTCCTAGTTGCAATCCTATTTCTTCTATTCGACCTAGAAATTGCGCTACTCCTTCCGATCCCATGAGCCATAAACCTTATACAACCAACAACCACTTTAATCTGAATATCCGCAATCATTATTCTTCTAACACTAGGCTTAATTTACGAATGATTAGCAGGGGGGCTAGAGTGGGCAGAGTAGGCAGTTAGTATAAATAAAACAACTAATTTCGACTTAGTAGCCCCAGGTTTTAACCCTGGACTGCCATATGACAACATATTTTACCTTTTCCTCTGCCTTCGTACTCGGAATTTTAGGGTTGGCCCTACACCGAACACACTTAGTTTCCGCACTACTCTGTATCGAAGCCATAATATTAGCCCTCTTTATAGCACTTACAGCATTCTCATCTACACTACAACTCCCCTCCACAAACATTTCTCCCATTCTCCTCCTTGCTTTTTCTGCCTGTGAAGCAGGAACTGGCCTCGCCTTATTAGTGGCAACCTCTCGAACACATGGCTCGGACCATCTTAAAAACCTAAACCTCTTACAATGCTAAAAATTCTTTTACCTACCCTTATATTAATTCCAACAGCCCTTCTATCAAAACAAAACATCCTTTTCACAATATACACCTCCTACTCAATACTACTTGCACTAATAAGTCTAGTCTGATTTAAGTATCCTCTAAACCCTAGCATAATATTCTCCTCTTCCTACCTAAACATTGACTCAATTTCCGCCCCATTAATAATCCTTTCCTGCTGACTTCTCCCACTAATAGCCCTAGCTAGCCAAAACCACCTCCAACACGAACCTCTTGCTCGAAAACGAAACTTTTTAGTAGTCATTACAACCCTACAAGTTGCCCTATTATTAACATTCTCCGCAACCGAATTCACCCTATTTTACATTATATTCGAAACAACATTAATTCCCACCCTCATTGTTATTACACGATGGGGAAACCAAGCCGAGCGACTTTCCGCAGGGACATACTTTCTATTTTACACACTTGCTGGATCTCTCCCCCTATTAGTTGCTATTCTATTTTTAAACACTAAATACTCCAACATTTCAATAGTAATAATAAACCTAATTCAACCAGAAACCCCCCACTCATGAACAAATAACATACTATGACTTGCCTGCTTAATCGCCTTCCTAGTGAAAATGCCTTTATATGGCCTCCACCTCTGACTCCCAAAAGCCCATGTGGAAGCCCCTATCGCTGGCTCAATGGTTCTGGCTGCAATTTTACTGAAACTCGGAGGCTACGGTATCATTCGAATCACCCCCCTACTAAACCCACTCTCAACAAAACTATACTACCCCTTTATTATTCTAGCCATTTGAGGCATCATCATAACCAGCTCAATCTGCCTACGACAAACTGACTTAAAATCTTTAATCGCTTACTCATCAGTAAGCCACATAGGCCTCGTAATTGCAGCCGCTTTGATTCAAACCCCATGAAGCCTAACAGGAGCAATTTTACTGATAATTGCCCACGGCCTTACCTCATCAATACTATTTTGTCTAGCAAACACAAACTATGAACGCACCCATAGCCGAACACTCCTTCTAGCCCGCGGCCTGCAACTTATTCTTCCTCTAACAATATCCTGGTGGCTTATAGCTAACTTAATAAATATGGCCCTCCCCCCCACAATTAATCTCACAGGCGAACTTCTAATCATAACATCATTATTCAACTGGTCCCCCCTAACAATCCTCATAACAGGAGTAGGCACTCTCTTAACAGCCACCTACTCACTTCATATATTTTTAACAACCCAACGAGGAAAGCTCCCACAACACGCTATCCAAACAAACCCGACATACACCCGAGAACACCTGCTACTGGTCCTACACATCCTCCCGATACTTATACTTATAATAAAACCCGAACTAATCATAGGCCCCCTTCCTTGTTGTCATAGTTTAACAAAAACATTAGAATGTGGATCTAAAAATAGAAGTTCAAACCTTCTTAATGACCGAGGGGTATTGTATACAAAGAACTGCTAACTCTGCGTCCTGGGATTAACCCCCCAGACTCCTCACTTTTAAAGGATCAGAGTTTAATCCATTGGTCTTAGGAGCCAAAATTCTTGGTGCAATTCCAAGTAAAAGTACATGCACAACATCCCCCACACCACCATAGCCGCTACCTTTCTATTCCTAATAATTCCCATCACAATAACCCTATACCCTCTACAAAACCAATGACACCTCTCCCATGTAAAGGTAGCTGTGCAAACAGCATTTTTTACCAGCATAATCCCCCTGTTTATCTTCATTAACTATGGACTAGAATTCACAACTACAAACATCCACTGAATCAACATCTCTAATTTTAGCATCAACATTAGCTTCATGCTAGACACCTACGCAATTACATTTTTACCCATCGCACTCTTTGTCACATGATCCATCTTGGAGTTTGCCGCATGATATATGACCTCAGACCCCTTTATCAACCGATTTTTTAAGTATCTTCTCCTATTCTTACTAGCTATATTAATTCTTGTTACCGCAAATAATATCTTCCAGCTTTTTATTGGGTGGGAGGGGGTTGGAATTATATCCTTTCTATTAATCGGGTGATGATTCTCACGTTCCGACGCAAACTCATCCGCCCTACAGGCAGTCATTTATAACCGAGTTGGGGATATTGGCCTTATCCTAACAATAGCCTGACTTGCTATAAACACAACCACCTGAGAATTTCATCAACTATTTACTAACCCAAACTCAGTCACCCTTGTCCCCCTCTTGGGTTTAATCTTAGCTGCCGCAGGAAAGTCTGCCCAATTTGGCCTTCACCCATGATTACCAGCAGCCATAGAAGGTCCTACTCCCGTCTCTGCCTTACTCCACTCCAGCACAATGGTTGTGGCAGGTGTATTCCTACTAATTCGCCTCCACCCCCTATTAGAAACAAACACAACAGCCCTATCCACCTGCCTTTGTCTAGGTGCAATAACAACCTTATTCACAGCAATTTGTGCCCTCACACAAAACGATATTAAAAAAATCATCGCCTTCTCAACCTCAAGCCAGCTTGGGTTGATAATGGTCACCGTAGGATTAAACCAACCACAACTAGCCTTCTTTCATATTTCAACCCACGCATTCTTTAAAGCCATGTTATTCCTCTGTTCTGGGTCGATCATTCATAATTTATCAGACGAACAGGACATCCGAAAGATAGGAGGCATTAACAAAGCAATACCCGTTACCACCTCCTGCCTAACCATCGGCAGCCTTGCCCTAATAGGAACCCCCTTTCTATCCGGCTTTTTCTCAAAAGACACCATCATCGAAACAATAAATACCTCCTACCTTAACGCCTGAGCCCTAATACTAACTCTCACAGCAACGGCCCTAACGGCCGCCTACAGCCTACGACTAATCTTCTACGTACAAATAAACACCTCCCGAGGGAACACTCTTGTCATCATTTCCGAAAACAATAAAACCCTAACCAACCCCCTTGTTCGCCTCGCAACAGGAAGCATTTTAACTGGCTTACTCCTTATCTCCTCTGTTCTTCCAATCAAAACAACAGCATTAACCATATCAACAAACATAAAACTGTCCGCATTACTCGTAACAATCTTAGGCCTTTTATATGCTTTAGAACTAGCCACCCAAACAACAACACTCTTGACTCCAAAACATAATAAGTTAAACAACTTCTCAAACCAACTAGGATTCTTCAACATAATCATTCACCGAACCCACCCAAACATTTCACTCATACAAGGACAAAACCTTGCCTCACACCTAAACGACCAACTATGGTATGAAAAAATTGGTCCAAAAATACTAACAATAACCAACACCCCCATGGTCAACAGCATTTCTACTGCCAACAAAGGTCTTATTAAAGCCTACTTAATCATATTTGTCCTATTTATGACCTCGGTGCTCATTTTTATTTTAATCTAATTACCCGCAAAGCCCCCCGCGCCAACCCACGTGACAGCTCTAACGCAACAAATAAAGCCAGCAATAAGCCTCACCCGGAAATTAATAAACAGCCACCCCCCCATGAATATAACAAAGACACCCCACTAAAGTCCGCACGAACAAAATGTAACCCTACACAATCAACCCCAACAACTCCAAACCCCTCCACCACCCACCCCCCACCAAATACCACAAACAACACCGTCACCAAAACAAAATACCCCCCAACATACAACCCAACAGACCAGCTCCCCCATGTCTCAGGGTAGGGCTCAGCCGCCAACGCTACAGAATAAGCAAATACCACCAACATTCCCCCTAAATAAATCAAAAATAAGACCAAAGAAACAAAAGAACTACCCAATCAAACCAACACACCACACCCAACGGCAGCAGCAACCACCAACCCAACCGCACCATAAAGCGGGGATGGGTTTGAGGCAACAGCCACCAACCCCCCCAATAAACAAAAAGATAATAAAAAAATAAAATAAACCATAATTTTTGCCTGGACTTTAACCAAGACCTGCGGCACGAAAAACCACTGTTGTATTCAACTACAAAAACTAATGACCCACAACCTACGAAAAACTCACCCAATCCTAAAGATTGTAAACAACACATTCATTGACCTCCCCACCCCATCAAATATCTCAGCATGATGAAATTTTGGCTCACTACTTGGATTTTGTCTAATCGCACAAGTCCTAACTGGCCTATTCCTTGCTATACACTACACAGCAGACATCTCTTCAGCATTTTCATCAATCGCACACATTTGTCGAGACGTACAATACGGGTGGCTAATCCGAAACCTGCACGCCAATGGGGCCTCCATATTCTTTATTTGCATTTACCTCCATATCGGACGGGGCTTATACTACGGCTCTTACATATACAAAGAAACCTGAAACATTGGGGTCGTTCTTCTTCTCCTTGTAATGGCAACAGCCTTTGTGGGCTACGTACTTCCATGGGGCCAGATATCTTTTTGAGGGGCCACCGTCATTACTAACCTTCTTTCAGCAATTCCCTATATCGGAACAACCTTGGTAGAATGAATCTGGGGAGGGTTCTCAGTAGACAACGCAACACTCACCCGATTCTTTTCATTCCATTTTATTCTGCCATTTATTATCATGGGAACCTCTATACTTCACCTCCTTTTCCTCCACGAAACAGGATCAAATAACCCCACAGGCCTAAACTCCAACACAGACAAAATCCCATTTCACCCTTATTACACCTATAAAGACCTTTTAGGCCTAACATTATTAATCTTCGTTCTCCTCCTACTAGCCCTCTTCTCCCCAAACTTACTAGGAGACCCAGAAAACTTTACCCCTGCAAACCCCTTAGTCACGCCACCACACATTAAACCCGAGTGATACTTCCTCTTTGCCTACGCTATCCTACGCTCAATCCCAAATAAATTAGGAGGCGTTCTTGCCTTATTATTTTCAATCCTAATCCTAATCTTCGTACCCATACTCCATACATCAAAGCAACGAGGAAACACCTTCCGGCCCCTATCCCAAGGGGTCTTTTGACTCCTTATATCAAATATCATTATCCTCACGTGAATCGGAGGACAGCCCGTAGAGGACCCCTTCATCATCATCGGACAAATTGCCTCAATACTCTACTTTGCTATTTTCCTCCTCCTCATACCAATTACAGCCAAACTAGAAGATAAAATACTCAAATGATAGCCCCACTCTAAGCCTTAGTAGCTTAATAGACAAAGCATTGGTCTTGTAAGCCAAAGATGGGAACTAAGACCCCCTAAGGCATCAGAGAGAGGGGACTCAAACCCCCACCGCTAGTCCCCAAAACTAGCATTCTAACTTTAAACTACCCCCTGGCGGCTTTTTTGTCCTCTACCTCAATTCACCCGTATCTGGCCGCCCCTGGCGGCTTTTTTGCCCTCTACCTCAATTCACCCGTATCTGGCCGCCCCTGGCGGCTTTTTTGCCCTCTACCTCAATTCACCCGTATCTGGCCGCCCCTGGCGGCTTTTTTGTCCTCTACCTCAATTCACCCGTATCTGGCCGCCCCTGGCGGCTTTTTTGTCCTCTACCTCAATTCACCCGTATCTGGCCGCCCCTGGCGGCTTTTTATTGCTTTTCTGGTGATCTTACACATACTATGTATAATCGGACATTCACCTCTTGTCCTCATGCATATCATATCCGGTTAATCAGTCAATGATCAATCACAAACTAAGAATAATCGAACAATTAATTTTCAACCTCATGCATATCACAAAAGACTTCAAATTAAGGTTCTAAGACATACTATGTATAATCGGACATTTACCTCTTGTCCACACGCATATCACAACAGACAGATTATTAATGATTTCATACTTACAACACATCTCGAATATTTTCCTCTTTCACACATGCAGATCATAGAAGATTAGATTAGAATGATCTAGCACATATTATGTATAATTGGACATTTGCCCTCTTCGCCTCACGCATATCATGAGGACACTACCCTCTCCCAACCATGCCCATTAGATGCCATCACCCTTCTCCCCTGCTGCTCTCTTGCTCGACAGTTATCTATTATATTCTGCCATCTCCGAGAAACCAGCAATCCCTTAATGACGTGTACTCCCGTTACTAGCCCCGTGGGACACACGGAGTACGTTGGCTATTTCTCACTTTTTCCAAGGCCTCTGGTTCCTACCTCAGGGGCGGTCAAAGGATTCCCAACACTTTCTCACTTTTAACGATGCTTCTGGTTGGTGCATAATGTACACTTTGCCGAGAAATCATAGCATCCCGACCCCCAATGCATCTGGCCTTTTTTATTTTTTTTGGGGGAGTGGATCTCAGAGCCGCTTGCTAAAGTGGTCGCCTACAATTTGCCGTCCGATCTGGACCTACGGTGCACGTGATAAACGTTCCCACGTATAGAGCACGCGATTTCGTTTAATGCTTGAATGACATAAAATTAGTAACAAACGTGTTAAAACGTACGAAAAAGCACCTGTGAACACATGCGACGCAGGTGAAAATACAAGTGCAAATGTGTGCGCAGACGTGGACGTGGGCACGCGGGCGCGCCTGCAGCGCACGTATGTTTGCAAGCGCAAACGTGCGCAGACGTGGACGTGAGCACGCGGGCGCGCCTGCAGCGCACGTGCGTTTGCGAGTGCAGGCATGTGCGCGGGCGCGTTCACAGACGCAGACATGTACACAGGTGCAGGCGCACCCACAACGCAGGTGTCGGTGTAGGTGTAGGTGCGGACGTTCAGCTTGATACACGTAAATAAATACAACTTAATTTTTATGGCAAACCCCCCTACCCCCCTTACCGGTAATTTCTCACTTAGTCAGATTTACTCCTGCCAAACCCCTAAAACAGGATCTGACCAAACTAAAACTACCGGTTGTCCACGACCAGTTCATGCATTCTACAGATTGTAAATGCAGTCGTGGATACTAATATCAGTGCCGTAATGCATATTTACAACATGATTATATATACATTTTTTTTATCTTTTATACAAAAATTTTATGTTATTGTAGCTTAAAATTTTTAAAGCGAAGCACTGAAGATGCTGAGATGGGTGAGTCAAATTTCCCCAAAAACACAAAGTTTTGGTCCTAAACTTGCCATTGTTTTTAATCAAAATTACACATGCAAGCCTCCACACCCCAGTGAGAATGCCCACACAACCCCGAATAGCCAAGTGGAGCAGGTATCAGGATCTCTAACAAACCGAAGCCCACAACACCTTGCTACGCCACACCCACACGGGTACTCAGCAGTGAATAACATTAAGAAATAAGCGAAAGCTTGACTTAGCTATGATTAAGTTTGGCCGGTAAATTTCGTGCCAGCCACCGCGGTTATACGAAAGGCCAAAAACAATGACCCTCGGCGTAAAGCGTGACCAGAATAATGTCAAAAAAATTGAAGGAAAACCAAGCCAAGACTGTAAAATATATTGGCACAAGAACTCCACCAATAAAATGCCTTCAAATAAAAGACTATTCAACCTCACTAAAGCTAGGAAACAAACTAGGATTAGATACCCTACTATGCCTAGCCCTAAACATAGATGGTTAAACACACAAAACCATTCGCCAGAGAACTACAAGCGAAAAGCTCGAAACTCAAAGGACTTGGCGGTGCTCCACATCATCCTAGAGGAGCCTGTCCTATAATCGATACCCCACGCTTTACCCCACCATTCTTTGCAACTCAGCCTATATACCGCCGTCGTCAGCTTACCCTGTGAAAGAAACAAAGTAGGCAAAAAAGTTTACAACTAACACGTCAGGTCAAGGTGTAGCAGATAGAATGGAAGAGATGGGCTACATTTTCTGCCACAGAAAAATACGAAAGGTGTAATGAAACACACACCCAAAGGAGGATTTAGAAGTAAGCTAAATAAGAGTCTTTATCTTAAATTTGCTCTGGAGCGCGCACACACCGCCCGTCACTCTCATCGTCCAAAAATAAACTTAACATATAAAAATACTAACAATATAGATGAGGCAAGTCGTAACAAGGTAAGCGCACCGGAAGGCGTGCTTGGAACAACAACCAGTAGCTTAAAACAAAGCATTCAACTTACAATTGAAAAATGTTAGTGAGATCCTAACCTTTTTGAGCCAAACAACTAGCCCAATCACATAAACAAATCCTCTCATTAACAAAATAAATCATTCGACAAAACTAGTATATGTGATAGAACCTAACCAAAACGGCGCAACAGAAAAAGTACCGCAAGGGAACCCTGAAAGAATAATGAAACACACAAGCAAAACAAAGCAAAGATAAACCCTTGTACCTCTTGCATCATGGTCCAGCCAGAATAAAACAGACAAAGAGAACTTCAGCCTGTACCCCCGAAACCAAGTGAGCTACTACAAGACAACTGTAAGAGTGCACCCATCTCTGTGGCAAAAGAGTGGGAAGATCTAGTAGTAGCGGTGAAAAGCCAAACGAACTTGGTGATAGCTGGTTGCTCAATAAATGAATTTTAGTTCAACTTTAGGTTACTTCCAGCAAACAATAGCACGCATTTTAACCTAAAAGGTATTCAATGGGGGTACAGCCCCATTGAAATAGGATACAACCTGACTTAGAGAGAAAGCAACATAACCTACGCCCAGTAGGCCCTAAAGCAGCCACCAGTAAACACAGCGTCACAGCACAAAGACAATAAATCCCCCCTGTGTCTGCCACCTCCTAAAAACCTACCGAGCCACACTATTATTATAGACAAACTAATGCTAGAACTAGTAACAAGAAGCCCTTCTCTTAAGCACCCCCTTGACCCAGAAATAGAAAACCTACTGGACATTAACAGACCAAAACAGGAACAACAATTAAACAGCCAAAACTGTTACAAAAACTGTCAACCCGACACCGGTGTGCTAAAAAGATAGATTAAAAGCTGTAAAAGGAATTCAGCAAAACCTTGTCCCAACTGTTTACCAAAAACATAGCCTTTAGCTAAACAAGTATTAAAGGTCCTGCCTGCCCAGTGAAACTTTTAAACGGCCGCGGTATCCTAACCGTGCAAAGGTAGCGTAATCACTTGTCTTCTAAATAAAGACTAGTATGAACGGCTAAATGAGGACAAACCTGTCTCTTATAGCTAATCAGTGAAACTGATCTCCCAGTACAAAAGCTGGGATAAACACATAAGACGAGAAGACCCTGTGGAGCTTAAAACGACCGCTAATAAGCACCACTAATGCCCCTAGCCCATAGTTTTAAGTTGGGGCGACTTCGGAACAAAACAAAACTTCCGAGCACAGAACCACCACTTCTCACCAAGGCTAACAAGCCAAAGTACAAAGCCGACCCAGTCATACTGACCAACGAACCAAGTTACCCCAGGGATAACAGCGCTATCTTCTTCAAGAGTCCCTATCGACAAGAAGGTTTACGACCTCGATGTTGGATCAGGACACCCAAATGGTGTAGCCGCTATTAAAGGTTCGTTTGTTCAACGATTAACAGTCCTACGTGATCTGAGTTCAGACCGGAGCAATCCAGGTCGGTTTCTATCTATGACGCTTACTTCTTCAGTACGAAAGGACAAAGAAGAGAGGACCAATATTATAAACACGTCCTTAAAACTAGCTGAACAAAACTCAAGCTAAACAAAGCACCTAGAACACCCCCAGACAAGGGGTAATTATTAGGGTGGCAGAGCCAGGTGAATGCAAAAGACCTAAGATCTTTCTACTAGATGTTCAAATCATCTCCCTAATACATGAATGCATTACTCTTATATATCATTAATCCCCTATTATATATTATTCCCATCTTACTAGCTGTTGCCTTCCTTACACTACTGGAACGAAAAGTGCTCGGTTATATACAACTACGAAAAGGCCCTAACATCATTGGCCCTTATGGGCTATTACAACCATTTGCAGACGGCATTAAACTGTTTATTAAAGAACCCTTACGCCCCTCCTCTTCCTCTCCTGCCCTCTTCATCATAACCCCGACCTTAGCCCTATTTCTAGCCCTTATAATTTGAACCCCCCTCCCAATACCGGCCACCTTAGCAGACATAAACCTAGGCCTTCTCTTCATACTAGCCCTCTCAAGCATAGCAGTATATTCTATTCTATGATCAGGGTGGGCATCCAACTCAAAATACCCATTAATTGGCGCCCTACGTGCGGTAGCACAAACAATCTCATACGAGGTCACCCTGGGAATTATTTTACTAACCATTATTATCCTTACAGGGGGCTTCACTCTACAAATACTCTCAATTACACAAGAACACCAATGACTACTAATTTCATCATGACCTCTTGCCATAATATGGTTTATCTCAACACTAGCAGAAACAAACCGGGCCCCCTTTGATTTAACAGAAGGAGAATCAGAGCTTGTCTCTGGCTTTAATGTAGAGTATGCCGCTGGCCCATTCGCCCTATTTTTCCTAGCTGAATATGCAAACATCATACTAATAAATACCCTAACCTGCATCCTTTTCCTAAACCCAGGAACCTCCCTACCCCCAGACGTGTTCACAATAAACCTAATATTAAAAACAACTATCCTGACAATCATATTCTTATGAACTCGCGCCTCATACCCTCGTTTTCGTTACGACCAACTTATACACCTCTTATGAAAAAATTTCTTACCCCTAACCCTCGCTCTATTAATGTGGCATGCCTCTTTCCCAACAATATTATCAGGACTCCCCCCACAATAAACCAGGAAATATGCCCGAATCCCCAAGGATTACTTTGATAGAGTAAAACACAGGGGTTAAAATCCCCTTATTTCCTTCTTCTCGAAGCACTAGAAAAACAGGACACGAACCTGCACCAAAAGACTCAAAATCTTATGTACTTCATTATACTATTTTCTAGTAAAGTCAGCTAATTAAGCTTTCGGGCCCATACCCCGAAAATGTTGGTTAAAATCCTTCCTATACTAATGAACCCAATCATATCTTCACTGATTCTCTCAAGCGTAGCAACCGGCTCCATCATTACCCTATCAAGCACACACTGACTCCTTGCCTGAATCGGATTAGAACTAAATACCCTAGCCATTATTCCCCTTATCGCCAAACAACACCATCCCCGTGCAACTGAAGCCGCTACAAAATATTTCCTTACCCAAGCTGCTGCCTCAGCCACACTCCTATTCGCCAGCACAATCAATGCCTGATCCACCAGCACCTGAGACATTTCACAACTCACAAACCAACCTGCCTGCATCATAATAACAATAGCTCTAGCCATAAAACTAGGCCTAGCCCCCCTGCATTTCTGACTACCAGAAGTCCTACAAGGCACAACACTAAAAACAGCACTAATCATTACAACTTGACAAAAACTCGCCCCCCTCGCCCTACTTTATATAGCCGCCCCCGCTATCCACCCAAATACACTTCTAATTATAGGGCTACTGTCAACCTTGACCGGAGGGTGGGGAGGCATAAACCAAACACAGACACGAAAAATCATAGCATTCTCATCAATTGCCCACCTAGGTTGAATAGCTACAATTCTCACACTAAGCTCAAACTTAATACTCCTCAACCTATTTTTATACCTCATAATAACAACTACTGCCTTTATAATCCTTATCTTCATCACAGCAAAAAACATTAAAGATTTAACCACCTCTTGAACAATTTCCCCCTCAACCATAGCACTTATATTTTTACTACTAATATCTCTAGGAGGGCTCCCCCCGCTAACAGGCTTTATCCCAAAATGGTTAATTTTACAAGAATTAACAACCCACAACCTATCAATGACCGCAGCCCTACTTGCCCTCTCCGCTCTATTAAGCCTATTCTTTTACTTACGACTATCTTACATCACAACCCTCACAGTGTTCCCAACCACCACACAAACAACACACAAATGACGATTCCAACCTAAACTAAGTACAACCACAATCTCAACCCTCTTACTACCATCCTTACTCCTCTTACCCCTAACCCCAATGATACTTTAAGAGGCTTAGGTTAACAAAACCAAGGGCCTTCAAAGCCCTAAATAAGAGTTCAACCCTCCTAGCCCCTGAAGGCATGTAAAACTTTAACTTACATCTCCTGATTGCAACTCAGGCACTTTAATTAAGCTAAAACCTCCCAGACAGACGGGCCTCGATCCCGTAAATTTCTAGTTAACAGCTAAACGCCCCATCCAGCGGGCTTCAATCTGAGCTTCTTCTAAAAAAAGAAGCTCCGGCACACCTTTGGTGTGCTTCTCTAGATTTGCACTCTAGCGTGAATCACCACGAAGCTATTGTGATAAGAGTGGGACTGGCACCCACCTATACAGGGCTACAACCTGCCACCTACTATCGGCCATCTTACCTGTGACCATTAATCGTTGATTCTTCTCAACCAACCACAAAGATATCGGCACCTTATACTTAATCTTCGGAGCTTGAGCAGGAATAGTTGGTACAGCACTTAGCCTGTTAATTCGGGCTGAACTAAGTCAACCTGGCGCCCTGCTAGGCGATGATCAGATCTATAACGTCATTGTAACAGCCCATGCTTTTGTCATAATTTTCTTTATAGTAATGCCTGTAATAATCGGCGGGTTCGGAAATTGACTAGTCCCCCTAATAATTGGGGCGCCAGATATGGCCTTCCCACGAATAAACAACATGAGTTTTTGACTTCTCCCTCCTTCTCTATTACTGCTACTTGCATCCTCGGGGGTGGAAGCCGGGGCCGGCACCGGGTGAACCGTCTACCCTCCCTTAGCCGGGAACTTAGCCCATGCCGGGGCCTCTGTAGATCTAACCATCTTCTCCCTCCACCTCGCGGGAGTCTCCTCAATTCTTGGGGCCATTAACTTTATTACTACCTGCATCAACATAAAACCACCCTCCATAACCCAATACCAAACCCCTCTATTCGTATGATCAGTAATAATCACGGCAGTTCTACTTTTACTATCACTACCCGTCCTTGCCGCCGGTATCACAATACTACTAACAGACCGAAATTTAAACACATCTTTCTTCGATCCTGCAGGTGGGGGGGACCCAATTTTATACCAACATCTGTTTTGGTTCTTTGGTCACCCAGAAGTCTACATTTTGATTCTTCCTGGCTTTGGAATAATCTCACACATTGTAACCTATTATGCTGGAAAAAAAGAACCTTTCGGCTACATGGGTATAGTATGAGCCATAATATCTATCGGCTTCTTAGGCTTTATCGTATGAGCCCACCACATATTTACCGTTGGAATGGATGTCGATACCCGAGCATATTTCACTTCCGCCACAATAATCATCGCAATTCCAACAGGTGTAAAGGTATTTAGCTGGCTCGCAACTTTACATGGGGGCATAATCAAATGAGATGCTGCCATACTCTGGGCCCTGGGCTTCATTTTCCTATTTACTGTGGGAGGCCTAACAGGCATTGTACTTGCCAACTCATCCTTAGACATTGTTCTTCATGACACATATTACGTCGTAGCTCATTTCCACTATGTATTATCCATAGGTGCCGTATTTGCAATCATAGGAGGCTTTGTACATTGATTTCCCCTATTTTCAGGCTATACACTTCATCAAACTTGAACAAAAGTCCAATTTGGTGTCATATTTGCCGGGGTTAATCTGACCTTCTTCCCTCAACACTTCCTTGGGCTATCAGGAATGCCCCGCCGTTACTCCGACTATCCTGACGCATATACCATCTGAAATACTTTATCATCAATTGGCTCACTAATTTCTCTAGTAGCCGTAATCATAATAATGTTTATCATTTGAGAAGCATTCGCAGCTAAACGAGAAGTTTTCGCCCTAGAACTAACAAACACAAACCTAGAATGACTTCACGGCTGCCCACCCCCTTATCACACTTACGAAGAACCAACATATGTACAAACAAACTCAAGAAAGGGAGGAATCGAACCGCCTTCTACTGGTTTCAAGCCAATCACATAGCCAAGATGCTTCTTTCTCATGAGACCCTAGTAAATTTATTATGTAGCCCTGTCAGAGCTAAGTTATAGGTTAGCCCCTATGGGCCTCATGATGGCACACCCCGCTCAACTCGGATTTCAAGACGCAGCATCTCCCATTATAGAAGAGCTCTTACATTTTCATGACCACGCCATTATAATTGTCTTCTTAATTAGTGCTTTAGTATTATACATTATTTCTTTAATAATAACAACAAAGCTAACACACACAAATACCATAGACGCCCAAGAAGTAGAAATAATCTGAACAATTCTTCCTGCAATCATTTTAATCTTAATTGCCCTCCCTTCCCTTCGCATTCTCTACCTCATAGATGAAATCAACAACCCACACCTAACTGTTAAAGCTCTCGGCCACCAATGATATTGGAGCTATGAGTACACAGACTATCAAGATCTCGCATTTGACTCTTACATAATTCCCTCACAAGACCTCCCTCAAGGACACCTCCGTCTATTAGAAGTAGATCACCGAATAGTAGTTCCAATAGAATCCCCAATTCGCATACTAATCTCCGCAGAAGATGTCCTGCACTCATGGGCCGTACCCGCCCTCGGCATTAAAACAGATGCCATTCCCGGACGACTAAATCAAACAACCTTTATCACTTCTCACCCAGGCTTGTTCTATGGACAATGCTCAGAAATCTGCGGATCTAACCACAGCTTCATGCCCATTGTAGTAGAAGCAATTCCACTAAAACACTTTGAAGACTGAACCACAACAATACTCACTGCATCACTAAGAAGCTTTTATCAGCGTTAGCCTTTTAAGCTAAAGAAGGAGACAACACCTGCCCCCTTAGTGATATGCCTCAATTAAACCCTGCCCCCTGATTAATAATCCTCCTACTTTCATGAACAATCTTATTAACAATTCTCCAAACCAAAACTTTAATAATAACCTCTCAAAATCTCCCAATCCAAAACACCCCCACACCTAAAGCCTCACCTTGAAACTGACCATGAATTTAAGCTTCTTCGACCAATTTTTAAGCCCACAACTCCTTGGAATCCCCCTTATCACCCTAGCAATAATCCTGCCACCAACCCTAATTTTTACAAAAACAAGCCGACTTATCTTAAATCGGCTAGAAACGGTACAAACATGAGCAATCTTTATATTTGTAAAACAACTTATATTACCCCTAAACAAACCAGGCCACAAATGAGCCGCACTCTTAACCTCACTTATATTATTCCTTCTCCTATTCAATTTGCTAGGACTTTTCCCTTATACATTCACCCCAACTACCCAGCTATCAATAAATATGGGTTTAGCAGTACCCTTATGACTAGCAACTGTATTAATTGGCTTACGCAATCAACCAACCCTTTCATTAGGCCACCTTCTACCAGAAGGCACCCCAACCCCTCTCGTACCTGTTCTCATTATTATCGAAACAATTAGCCTACTCATTCGCCCTCTTGCACTAGGCGTTCGACTAACAGCCAACTTAACAGCAGGTCACCTGCTAATCCAACTTATTTCTACCGCCGTATTTGTAATACTACCCATAATAACTGCAACCGCAACACTAACCTTTATTGTCCTCTTACTTTTAACTATTCTAGAGGTCGCAGTAGCAATTATTCAAGCCTACGTCTTCACTTTACTATTAAGCCTATACCTACAAGAAAATACTTAATGATCCACCAAGCACATGCCTATCATATAGTAGACCAAAGCCCCTGGCCCCTAACAGGCGCAATCGCTGCCTTACTTATAACATCCGGACTCGCCGTCTGATTTCACTTCAACAATATACTATTAATGAATATCGGCCTAATTATCCTCCTTCTAACAATACTACAATGGTGGCGAGATATCACCCGTGAGGGAACCTTTCAAGGCCACCACACGGTCCCTGTACAAAAAGGCCTCCGATACGGGATAATCCTTTTTATTACATCAGAGGTCTTCTTTTTTATCGGCTTTTTCTGAGCTTTCTACCACTCAAGCCTGGCCCCAACCCCGGAGCTTGGGGGCTGTTGACCCCCTAGCGGAATTCACCCATTAAACCCATTTGAAGTACCCCTTCTAAACACAGCTGTACTCCTAGCCTCTGGTGTTACCGTAACATGAGCCCACCATTCTATTATAGAAAATAATCGAAAAGAAGCAATTCAAGCCCTTACACTAACCATTGCCTTGGGCCTTTACTTCACCGCCCTCCAAGCCATAGAATACTATGAAGCCCCTTTCGCTATTTCAGATAGCGTTTACGGGTCAACATTCTTTGTGGCAACAGGCTTCCATGGCCTCCACGTAATTATTGGATCAACTTTTTTAATTGTTTGCTTACTACGACAGATCATATATCACTTCACAACAAACCACCACTTCGGATTTGAAGCCGCCGCATGATACTGACATTTCGTAGACGTTGTATGACTGTTCCTTTACATCTCAATTTACTGATGAGGCTCTTGCTCTTTTAGTATCAACCAGTACAAGTGATTTCCAATCACTAAGCCTTAATAAAACCTTAAGAAAGAGTAATGAATATAACAACCATATTCTTAATTACAACAACCCTTATAGTTATCTTAATTACTATTAGCTTTTGATTACCACAAATATCACCAGACACAGAAAAACTCTCCCCATATGAATGCGGCTTCGACCCATTAGGAACCGCCCGTCTACCATTCTCGCTTCGATTCTTCCTAGTTGCAATCCTATTTCTTCTATTCGACCTAGAAATTGCGCTACTCCTTCCGATCCCATGAGCCATAAACCTTATACAACCAACAACCACTTTAATCTGAATATCCGCAATCATTATTCTTCTAACACTAGGCTTAATTTACGAATGATTAGCAGGGGGGCTAGAGTGGGCAGAGTAGGCAGTTAGTATAAATAAAACAACTAATTTCGACTTAGTAGCCCCAGGTTTTAACCCTGGACTGCCATATGACAACATATTTTACCTTTTCCTCTGCCTTCGTACTCGGAATTTTAGGGTTGGCCCTACACCGAACACACTTAGTTTCCGCACTACTCTGTATCGAAGCCATAATATTAGCCCTCTTTATAGCACTTACAGCATTCTCATCTACACTACAACTCCCCTCCACAAACATTTCTCCCATTCTCCTCCTTGCTTTTTCTGCCTGTGAAGCAGGAACTGGCCTCGCCTTATTAGTGGCAACCTCTCGAACACATGGCTCGGACCATCTTAAAAACCTAAACCTCTTACAATGCTAAAAATTCTTTTACCTACCCTTATATTAATTCCAACAGCCCTTCTATCAAAACAAAACATCCTTTTCACAATATACACCTCCTACTCAATACTACTTGCACTAATAAGTCTAGTCTGATTTAAGTATCCTCTAAACCCTAGCATAATATTCTCCTCTTCCTACCTAAACATTGACTCAATTTCCGCCCCATTAATAATCCTTTCCTGCTGACTTCTCCCACTAATAGCCCTAGCTAGCCAAAACCACCTCCAACACGAACCTCTTGCTCGAAAACGAAACTTTTTAGTAGTCATTACAACCCTACAAGTTGCCCTATTATTAACATTCTCCGCAACCGAATTCACCCTATTTTACATTATATTCGAAACAACATTAATTCCCACCCTCATTGTTATTACACGATGGGGAAACCAAGCCGAGCGACTTTCCGCAGGGACATACTTTCTATTTTACACACTTGCTGGATCTCTCCCCCTATTAGTTGCTATTCTATTTTTAAACACTAAATACTCCAACATTTCAATAGTAATAATAAACCTAATTCAACCAGAAACCCCCCACTCATGAACAAATAACATACTATGACTTGCCTGCTTAATCGCCTTCCTAGTGAAAATGCCTTTATATGGCCTCCACCTCTGACTCCCAAAAGCCCATGTGGAAGCCCCTATCGCTGGCTCAATGGTTCTGGCTGCAATTTTACTGAAACTCGGAGGCTACGGTATCATTCGAATCACCCCCCTACTAAACCCACTCTCAACAAAACTATACTACCCCTTTATTATTCTAGCCATTTGAGGCATCATCATAACCAGCTCAATCTGCCTACGACAAACTGACTTAAAATCTTTAATCGCTTACTCATCAGTAAGCCACATAGGCCTCGTAATTGCAGCCGCTTTGATTCAAACCCCATGAAGCCTAACAGGAGCAATTTTACTGATAATTGCCCACGGCCTTACCTCATCAATACTATTTTGTCTAGCAAACACAAACTATGAACGCACCCATAGCCGAACACTCCTTCTAGCCCGCGGCCTGCAACTTATTCTTCCTCTAACAATATCCTGGTGGCTTATAGCTAACTTAATAAATATGGCCCTCCCCCCCACAATTAATCTCACAGGCGAACTTCTAATCATAACATCATTATTCAACTGGTCCCCCCTAACAATCCTCATAACAGGAGTAGGCACTCTCTTAACAGCCACCTACTCACTTCATATATTTTTAACAACCCAACGAGGAAAGCTCCCACAACACGCTATCCAAACAAACCCGACATACACCCGAGAACACCTGCTACTGGTCCTACACATCCTCCCGATACTTATACTTATAATAAAACCCGAACTAATCATAGGCCCCCTTCCTTGTTGTCATAGTTTAACAAAAACATTAGAATGTGGATCTAAAAATAGAAGTTCAAACCTTCTTAATGACCGAGGGGTATTGTATACAAAGAACTGCTAACTCTGCGTCCTGGGATTAACCCCCCAGACTCCTCACTTTTAAAGGATCAGAGTTTAATCCATTGGTCTTAGGAGCCAAAATTCTTGGTGCAATTCCAAGTAAAAGTACATGCACAACATCCCCCACACCACCATAGCCGCTACCTTTCTATTCCTAATAATTCCCATCACAATAACCCTATACCCTCTACAAAACCAATGACACCTCTC
>NW_027101466.1:0-29965 GCF_035046505.1 Tiliqua scincoides
AGCTGCTTTTTCAATTGTGATGTCCCAGTAGAAGCGGTGCTGCTGAAGGTGTGATGTTGAAAACACCCAATTATCATGTGGGCTACCCTTTTAGCAGCGCCACTTCTACTGGGACATCACTACTGAAAGTAAATGAGTTCTCCTAGCACCATTCTTTCATCAGTGCTGCTTCTGCTGATGTGCTGAGAGGGAGAGACAGAAGGAAGCCTCAGAAGGCAAGGAATAGTATAGGGAGAAGGGGCAGACCAAGAGGTATAGGGGGAAAGGGCAGACCAAGGAGAAGCTACCGAGTCACTAGGAGAGCCCAATTATCACACAGGCTGCCCTTTCAGTAGCACTGCTTCTACTGGCGTGTCACTTCGCAGAGCATCTCTCAGCTGCTGACCTGCAAAGTGATGGCAGAAGCAGTACTGCTGAAAAGGCAGCCTACATGATAATTGAGCTCCATCAGCTTGTTAATTGGTCTCTCCTATATATTGAAAATATGATCAAGATTTTCATATTTCCTCTTCTGTCATTTACAGCTAATGAGAAAGGAGGTGAGAACAAAGTGTTCATTTCCGGTCATCACCTGTTTAATAATGTCACTTCCTGCTTAATTACATTACTTCTGACCCTCAGCAGGTGCCATTAATGCCATTTGGCCTGCAGCATGAAACAAGTTTGACACCCGTGATCTAAACCCTAAAAGAAATGTTAGCTCAGGAGCAGCACTTTCTTATTCATCTTACCAAAACATCATCTACTACATAAACAACTGTGAATGTCTCTGGACCAAATGTAGATTCCTTAGTCCTCTTTCACAATGTCTCCAGTACTCAGTCTCCATCAAATAATATGACCACATAATTCTAGGTGGAGATGCTAATGAAAACCTGAACCCATATAAGATGAAAATACTTCCTCTTGTAAACACAAATCACAGTCTACACAACATTGGTGGTTGAACTAGGTCAGATGGCTATCTTGTGTCAGTCATCATTTTGCCCACCAAAATTGCCTCTGTCTTCTCTATGGCCAACTGGTTTTCCTACTGCAGCTACAGATATCCTAACCATCTCAGACATGGTACTGCAAATGCAACTTGGGGTGTAATCCCAACCTCGTGTTGGGCTGGCGCAACAATCTTATGCCAGCCCAGCAATGTCACGAAAGTGCAATAAAGGAGGAAGGCCAGCCCAAGCCCTTTTGGGCTGGTGGACCGTAAGGCTGCGCCAGCAGAATCAGGTTGGTTTGGGGATCAGGGTGTGGATGGGTGGAGGGCAGGAAGGAGGTTTTTTTGAGGCAGGGGGAGGGTGGGTGGCAGGTGGGCCTGTGCACAGGTGGCAGGTGAGCGGGGCTTGGGGACAGGATTCAGCACAGTGCCGGATCCTAACCCCAGATCTGGGTAGCCCAGAGTAGCTGCAGGCTGCTCGGATTTGCGCCACCTTTTCAGTAGACCCATTGGGGCTGCTGCGACTTTATCCAGAGTAAGCAGAAGGAATTCCTTTTTCCCTGGACTGAGCTGCAACTGGCCCCAACCCTGCTCTGGATGTGGGGCAGGCCTCCTGGCCTGCCTGTTCCAGGGCAGATTAGGATTGGGTTGCCAGTCACTCTTCTCTGTCAATTAAAACATAACAACGTTGCCTCAGAGGACTTGAAATTTAAACAGCAAATACCGGTACTGTCTGAAAGGATAAACTTTTCTTTTCTAATAAAGGTTTGTCGCCCGGGCCCGGCCCTGGTCCCAGCGACATGAGTCTCCTCAGGTGTAAGGGGCTCCTCAGGAGTAGGGGGTGAGCAAGTATGGCCCGGATCTGGCCCCCAGGCAGGAGGTCTCCCAGGGAGAAGGGCCTCTGATTTCATGAGATCTCAGACCAGTCACATGGCCGGAAAGGGTGGGGCTGGCTGGGCCAGCTGTTGGCTCCATAAGGAGCCTGGAAGGCATAGGGAGAGGTTGTTCCTCCTTGGGCTCCTGCTTAGGGAGGGTAGCTTGGGGAGGTGAAAGCAGCACCTGGCCTGCTGCCCTTACCTTGATGGGGTTGGAGAAGCCTCAGTCAGGGGTGTCAGGCCTCTAGCTCCAGGAGAGGAAGATTCCTGGCCTTCTTGAAGGGTGCAGGAGCCTCGTGAAACCATTGTACCTTCTGGCCCCCTGGGTTGGGGAGCCCCCAAGCTGAGCCAAGAGGCTGCTATCAGCGCTAGGCCAACCATTGAGGCCCCCCTGCTGTGGGGCGGCAGGCAGGCAACTCTGGGACAAGGCATCACCCCTCTGCCATGATTATACTACACCCCTTGCCATTGTACTACATAAAGACTGTGAGTGGGGGGAGTCCTTGTGATGTAACAAGGCCCCCTCATGAATGTAAAATCCTTGACTGTGTTAAACCACCTATTGCAGTCCCTCTTCCGGACTCAATGTCTTCTTCCTCGTCGCAGTATGTTTGAGAGGGCCCTCAACACACCAGAGAAAGCCTCACCCCTTGGGGAGGAGGGGTGGGCCTGAGCCATGGATATGATGAGGCTCCACAACCACTTGTGCAATAGAATGGGAAGCAAATAAGATTTCATAAGAGGGCAAAACATCTATGCGTTGTACAAAAGGAAGGCACTGGGCACAGGCCCAACAGGAAAGCGACTGGATAGGGAGTAAGTGTTTAACCAACTCATTTTGCCTCCTGCCCAATTCCCACATAATGGCAGGGTTTGATTCATGGTAAGCATGAACTCAGGGCTGGCCAAAGACTTCCTGAGCCGGAAGCAACATGCCAAATGATGCCCCCATTACCTGATTATGCGCCTCTGCTCTTTCCACTCTTCAGTGCTCAGCACTTTCCTCCCTTCCACATCTCCATTTCCTCTCTGTCCCCATCCTTTTTTTTTTTTTTTTAATCAAGGGAAAGGAAGGGGATGGAGGAAAAGCAGTGGAGACAACAAGTAAGTGAACAGAGATGGGTAACCCACCAATCTGCTGCCTGAAGCAACTGCTTCAAACTGCATTTAATTCAGCATACTTACATAGAGAACATACTGGAATTTTCTACTTCTACTACACGCTGGTGCTCCGGACTTGAAAGTGATTCCCTACTGTACATGTGGAGGTCCCTGGTGGTATCTTCCCTATTTGATTGTCATCATCAATATGTAGTCCTGGAAGTTTCTAATGTGTAGTCTTGGAAACATCTCGGGTTCTTTGATATGTATACTATGTGGAACCACATTTCAGAGAGATTATATCTTCAAAGGTCAGAAGTTAGGGTTAGATGCTTTTTTGACAGCCAAAAGCTGAAAGGGCAGGTCCACCCGTTCCATCTACCAGTAGACAGGTTACCTCTCTACATGTTCAGAGCATGATGGGCATAAGTTTGATACCTGCATAGGTTTGAATCCTGCAGGAATGATATGATCTGTACAGTAACTCCATCTGCATTGGCTACCTGTATCTTTCTGAGTACAATTGAAAGTACAACTGGTGATGACCTTTTAAGTCCTAAATAGTTTGGGACCTGGATACTTGAAGGACCATCTCCCCTCTTGTCAGTCGTGAGGTCATCCCAGGTGACCCTGCGGCAGGTGCTGCCACTTTGGATGCTTGGTTGGCAGCAACCCATGACTAGGCTGTCTCTTTTGTGGCACTTGGCCTTTGGATCTCTCATGCCCTGGAGTGTAGAACTGCCTCCTCTCTGCTGGCCCTCTGTAGGGGTCTTAAGAACTTTTTGTTCCAACTCTTGATGAATGCATTTTCCTTTGGCTCAGTTTTGCTGGCTGAACTCATTGTTTTTGCTTATTAGGTTATTCTTATTGGGTTTTATGATTTGTTTTATTGCTTTTAATTATTTGTTGTAAGCTGCATTGGGCTTCCATAAGGTGGGATAAATATGTTTTTAATTAAACAAATAAACTTGCAAGAAGGACACATATCAGACCATGTTCATTTATCTAGGTAACTCTATTTTTTAAATTTTCTATACCTCTCTTCAACAGAACCAGGGTTCTCACAGTGGTTTAATAGCAAAAGGAATGCAAATTGATGGTTTTCTGTCACAGAGAGGCTCACAAATTGTGGCAATCGAAAAAGAAACACATGGGAAACACCACCAGCAGCAGCCACTGGGAGCGATGCTGTGCTAGGATAAATAGGGACGGCTGCCCTCACCCTGCCCATTAAAAAAGAGACACCACTTTGAAAGGTTCCTCCCTGCTCAGTTAGCAGGGGTCCAAGACTGTGTGAAAATATGCCATGTTACTTTTATTTACCCCCATGATAGAATCCCATTTTTATCTTTTTGATCTGGCAGTCATATGAATGGACCCAATGCAAGTGGCACCAGGAAACGAAGCAATGACAATGATTATGCTACTGTCACCTTGTGAGCTGTGACCTTGGGCCAACACTGGAGAAATGTAAGCTGACACAAACGCTTAGGACTGGGAGTGCCAATATGTGCTTGGGTGGATGAGGAAAGGCCAAGAATCTTGCATTTTATACTTTGTGGGAAAAGTGCTCACTTGCTAACAAGGCAGCTTTAAATCCAATACAGTTAATAATTGGGCAAGTCCTAGCTTCTGAAACCCCACCACCGCCACTGCTAAGTGCTGTAGACTTGCAAAAGGAGTGATACACTCTACCCATAACGTGTGTTCCCTTGATGTTTGTATATATAGACAAGAAGAGTGAAAATAGCCCCTGCTGGACTGGAAGGGTACACAGACGCATATGTAGAGCAGAAGAGTTACCGTATCACCTTTCATAATGAGGGAAGCTACAAGCTGAACTCAGAAAATGATGTTAGGGAGATGAATGTGACCCGTCTGCAATGTGATATAAACCAGGAAGACTCCTGTAGAGCTATGGCGAAGAGAATTGGGTGTGAGAGGAGAAAAAAAAAACCATGGAAAGACTAATGCTGCCTGCTGTGTTGCCTCTAACTAGAAACTGGTAGGAGTAGCAAACATCCCTTGTGAAAAAGAAATACTTATTATTATTCAGCTGCAGGGTGTAGTCGGAGGGGAGCAGAGCTCTTGGACTTCTCCACAACAGGAGCAGTGATGGCATCAGTAGGAGCACTCTGTTGCTGCCTTTGAAATGTTCTTCAAAGGGTCTTAGTCAAGAAGAAGCATCAGGCTCAGTAACAGGCAAACTGAGAATTTACGTAGGGATATATTAATATATTCAACCCAAAAAAGTTCACAAAGTGGTTTCCAGAAAATCAAATCATTAAATAGAATGGGGCAGGGGGGTATATCAGGGGGCTTGTTGGGGGTGGGAAGGGGGTATCTCAGTGGGGAGAGCTCTGTGATATCATAACCCCTGTTTTGTCACTGACACACTCTCTTCACTCTACTCAAACTTGTGCCAACTAAATAGGGTTCATGACACATGGGGATCATGTGAGCAGACTAGACAATTTTTTTACTTCCCTCTCCACCCCTTCACTGTCTTCTGCTGCCCACAGGATACAATGGAGACTGTGTGGGCACCGCTGCACCCTGTGAGCAGGATTTAGTTAGGATTGGGCTACCCATTTGTTGTTCGTGAGTAAGAGTTTGTCAGTCAGGAAAAGTAAATTAACTCACTAGTTTTCCTCAGACTGGAATTTAATTTTTCATATCCCACCTTTATTGTCCATCAGTTTTTTCTAGCAGAATACAAATATTTAGACAAAATAACATTGGAGGCCGAGTTAGGTATGTTATAAGTGCTCTATAACTTCTATCCCTGCAGTTTCTGCTTTTTTGTTTGATCAGACCTCCAGTCCCTCACTTTCCAAAGTCTGTCTCAATTCCCCCAGGCCTTTCTCTTCTGGGTTCCTGAAGGCATAACTTTGCACCTTGCTTTAAGCCTGAGGCATTGGCAGAGAGGTAATTTATTCATTGTAAACATAAATAAATAAAAAATACTTTCCCTACCTGCTACAAGTACATACATAACCAAATGGTAAAAGTATGCAAATTGTAGGTTACTGTGTTGTAGTCTTCCCAGATTCACACGCTGGGATGTCAAAACATGCAGCATAATCATTCAGCATGATTTCAATCAAAATAATACAGGTTGAGTATCCTTCATCCAAAAATGCAAAATCTTCCAAAATCCAAAACCTTCTGAGCTCTGACATGAAGTGGAAAATTCCATACCCGACTTCATATGACGGATTGCAGTCAAAACACAGACACACAACAGACAGTTTATTCAGCACTTCCAAAATGACCATCTGGCTATGTGTATAAGGTACATATTGCAGTGTTCCTCAAACTGTGGATTGAGACCCACTAGGTAGGTCCCCTTTCAATTCAATATTTAAAAAAAAATTAGACTTGATGCTACCATGGTATGTGACTGCATTTGGGAAAATGTTACACATCTGTACTATGAACAGGCTACTATGTATATGCTTTTAACAATGATAGTAAATGGGACTTACTCCTGGGTAAGTGTGGGTAGGATTGCAGCCTTGGATTGTTAAGTATTTTCCTGCTTGATGATGTCACTTCTGGTCATGACCACTTCCAGTGGATCCTAACAGATTCTCGTTCTAATAAATGCACCCTGGTGCTAAAAGTTTGAGAACCACTGATATAAAGTATATATTTCATTTATGAAGCAAAAATGAATTTTGGGTTTAGATTTGGGTCCCATCCCCAAGATATCTCATCATGTACAGTATATGCAAATACGCCAAAATGCGGAAAAAAAACCAAAATCTGAAACACTTCTGGTCCCAAGCATTTCTGCTAAGGGATACTCAACCTGTACTGATGGGGCCTTGTGTATCATGGTCATATGAAATGCTCCTCTGTTTTTCCCTCAGATACTCAGAACCTTTCTGCGTCCACCTAATGTGCTCAGCCACACAGCTGTGTAGAACAGTATGCCCTACTCCCACTCTTCAGTGTAGAGCAGAAAGAGCTGAAACACATGATTTCAAGCATATATAATAGTTATCGGTTTTATATAACTGTAGTCTCACACAGAGACATGTTGTTCGTTGAAAAAAACAAACCAACATGTCTGTCTGTTGAAAAAGAATGACATACCGACCCGGTACCCCCTTAGTATTTGTCTCCAGGTCAAGGTAGCTGCTGTGAGAGTTCTGAGGAGTGCTGAAGTGCACTTTCCCCCTTCCTGCACTTGCCTGTGCTGGTGCTATCTGAGACCCTTGCACGCTGGAGATCCCGTTGACTATTAATAACTCCGGGATGCCTGGGTGAGCAGAGTCTCCAAGAGTCAAATTCACAGCACTCCGCATCAGCACTTTGTGCTGTGCAGGCACTGAGCAAGGAGTACGTGGGCCCAGGATAACCAGGGGGGTCAAGAACTACTGAGCCTTCTGCAAAACCACCTTAACAAGGAACATCAGAGACGCCAGTCCCTGCTCTTGCTGCTGGAGGCTCCGCGGAGTAGTCTGTTTATGAGTATCTAAGGTGAGTCTCTCCAAGGAGTGCTGAGCCAGAAAGGAGAGCTAGGAATGAAAGGGCATTAATAGAGAAAAAGAAGAAACCATGAAAAATTTGCATTGCATTGCATCAGATTGCCTGTTGCTGGGTGGTGGATGAACAGGTAAATCAGACATAGAGATGGCAAAATTTGCAGATAAGGATAGGACAATAAGTGCACCCTTACCTGGCATAACCCTGGATCCAGTAGAGCCTTTCCTGCCCTGGAAAAGCAAACTTCCATTATTGGGATCAATGAATACCATTGGGATTCCTGGAGATCCTTTCAACTTTAAGTGATCTACTCTAAAATCTCACCGCCAGCAGTGAAAGCTGCAATGTTCTCTAGTTGCTGTCCAGGACATTCTGGAAGACTGCCAACTCTCCCCTGTTCTTTTCTCAGCCTTACTGAATGTCAATAGGAATGATCTTTCCTTGGAATTATTACCTCAAATGTATCTCACAGAGAGATGTTTCCTTCCATAGTTTTTTGCTGACAAAGTCTTCCACTGATACAGCAGAAATTCCCTGTCCCATGCGGTCAGGTAGTGCTACCTCTGCCTTACCCGTCAGTTCCTCTTGTCTGCTACTAGAGCAGCTGTCCGCTGCCTAGTGGAAGAATTCATATGGTGCATTTTATTGGTACACCTGCTACCTCTGACTTGGCAGTACACACTTGGCACTTGTGTGACTTCATAGCTGTAATGGATGGAGCCTGGGTAGCAAGGAAATGCTGGAAATCAGTGCTTAACTCCAGTCCAAAAGATATTGTTGACCTCACCTGCTCTGATTAAGGTCAACCTTCACATCTCATCTCTTAAACTGCCCCCCCCCCCCGATGGAATAAAAAGAACAACAAAACAGGTTAGCTTGGAATGGAGCAACTCTAGCCCAGCTTGAACTCTTGGGCTTGAATCAGGAATTACCGGGTGAAAATTTGTGCGAGTCTTATAAGACAACAATAATACTGTCCTTTGCCCTTAAAATCTAGGAATAATGAAACAAATGTCGTCTTTGTAACTGACACACTTCACAAATCCTCTCAGTTTAAAGCTTGCAATTCTGAACTTCTCATCAGAGATTGGAGAACAGATGGCAGAAACAACTGAATTTAGATGTCCGGCTAGCTGATTTCTCCTTCTGCTTTAAATAGAAGGAGCAATCAGCTCACTGGACATGTAAGTTCTATCAGTTGGGCCATCTGTTAGCAAAGACTTACCTATTGTGCTGTGGTTGAAAATTTGGTACATAAGTGCCAAATCTCTTACATAAATTTAAATGCAGGTGTAAAATTGAAAGTTCAATTATTGTTTTCTTTTTTAATATATTGATCGCCTTGGCCTTGATTCTGGCTAACAAATGTAGGTAACAAATTGTTCCTTTTGTCAGGCATGAACACACATTCCTCAGTTTGCCAAGGGAAAAAAAAATTAAAGGCAAAAGAGAGAAATGCATCAATTCATGCCAAAATCTTAGTATGAAACACTGACATTCTAATTTCAAGCAATGTGAAGCTTTCTCTTTAGCCAAACAATTCTTCCTTGCTTTCATTCTGTCTTTCTGGGGCAAATAATCTCTACATCAATATAAAAATAAAAACAGGGGAGGGTCTTTCCTATGCAATAAATAAAGAACTTCCTGGTTTTGATGATAGTCATCAAAGTCCTACAATCAAACTATAAAATATATAACAAAATTCAACAGCAAGTTAGGACATTCTCCATTTATTGCATTGACAACAACATGACTGTGGTCATATAAAGATATATATGTATCTGTCTGCTGTTATAAGCACCTTACGGTCCTCGAAGATAAAATAAAATCTTGGTGCCCGAGTGACTGAGCCAGAAAAGGCAAATGAATCAGGGAAATGCATAGTACATAGGTGAGATTTTGAGAGACATATAAGAAAGTTTTCATCTCTAGTGAGCTGCTGTGATGTTCACGAGATATGGGACAATAATTTGTCCATTTGAACTACAGGACACATACCTCATATGTCTCGCTTTCCAATAATATGGTGGCTTCTTTCATCTTTGTCAGGGACACAATTTCTGATAGGAAGTGGATGTAGACAAAAATAAAAGAATTGTCTCCCAGGTACAAACCTGGTCAGTGTCATCAGATATTTAGGCAGGCTTATAGAGAGCAATGCAAATGGATCAGTAGAAGTGTGGGTACTAACGATACAGATACAGAAAAATATCAGAGAGATGTCCCAGATGCTATATTTAGGCTGCTGGGTAAGAAAGTAAAACTTGGGACCTCCAGGGTAGCTTTCTCTAAAAATATGTCTATCTCAACAAGACAAATTGTAAAGTGTGGAGAGTTTCCTAATTATCAATGTATTAATGAGAAACTAGCTTTTGTTTTTTGTTTTTTAATGTTGTCTGAAGTTAACTGAGAAATTTTCTGGGAAGAATGCACATAGCAACAATGAAACTGGGCATTTTATGTAACAGACTTTGCAGAAGAAACTCTGCAAAAGAAAATACAGGCATATCCCGGTATCCACAGATTCGGTATCCACGGGTACCATTGATACCAGGGACACCTCTTAAAAAGATAGGGGAACATTTTTAAAAATCTTGTTTTACCAAGATTTTTTAAATTTTCCCCAATTTTTTTTTAAAGTATCCATGGTTTCAGGTATCCACAGGGGAGTCAGGAACAGAACCCCAGTGGATACCTATACTAAAGCATCAGCAGTTAAACTAACAAATAAACAAAAAATATCATAAAAAAAACAAAAAAAAGAAGCAAAAAAAAACAAATGAAATAAAATAAAAACAAAAATTAATAGAACAAAACATCAAAAAGTAATACGAGGACAACAATGCAGTCTGTAAACAGTCAATGTAAGCAACAATAGAGTCAGTGAAGACTAAGGGATAGTTGTCCTTCTCTTCTGTGGTCAGATCTTTTCTTCATATATTATTTCCTGCATGGCTTAAATTAAACTGATAGCCTTGCATCAGCTTTAGTTTTTAAGTATACTGGAGTTACCTTGTCTCTTCTTGTCAGGCAAGAGACTTTGAGCTACTACTTAGATGATTCTTTCCTGTTTAAAAACATTTAAGACTGGGCAGTGTCACTTCTGGAATGGAAAACAGTTCCTTGTCTTGTTCCTTGACAAGGATTTCCTTGTTTCTGAGGCAAGAAACCAATTAACTTCAAAACCTGTCACAACAAAATGCTGTATTACACTTGTGTGGCATCTCACAAAATTCTGTGAGATGTTTTTTTCTATGTGGCAGTTCATGTGGGGGGGGGGGGGGAACATGCCCGGCATGACATGATCCCGTCAATCTGCAGTGAATCCGTTCCTCAGAAATGGATCAAGGAGAAAGGTTTCTTTTCAAGACAACTCTGTAGGTGGCCTGCTGGGATTAAATGAGACATGATGCAGGACATTTGTGGTCAGGTTCTTGGTGTGCATGCAAGTGTGTGCATATGTTTTAAGTCAGGGGTGTCAAACTCGTTTCATACAGAGAGCCGAACAGCATTCATCATGCCTGTTGAGGGCCGGAGGTGATGTCATTAGGCAGGAAGTGATGTCATTAAATAGGTCATAACCAAAAATAAGCACTTTTTTCTCACTTAAGAACTCATTAGCTGCAAATGTCAGAAGAGAAAATACACAAATCTTGATCATATTTCAAGATATGGGAGAGCCCAATTTTCATGTGGCCTGCCCTTTCAGCAGTAAGACCTCATAAGAACATGAGTGCTGGATATAAAGCTTCCCCCAGGCCTTATGTTTGACACCCCTGTTTTATGTGGTAGAGAAGCCCAGTAAGGCTGCTAATTTCATTGGAAAGGAATTGGGCTCAGCAAGGTAAGGAACACATTTAGCTTCCACTCCTCTTGTATCTCTGCACACATAGCAGTACATTGCCCCAAATAAGTGAATGAACGGAATTCAGCCCATTTGAAAACTATAAAGGGAAAGTGCTACTGCATTATTATAGTGAGGCCAAAACCTATCATTTGCTTTTTCTGGATGACCTAGGGCCCAATCCTATCCAATTTCCCACCAGCTGTGCCAATGGGCATGCATTACATCCTGTGGCCGGGAGGCAGTCAAAGAGGTCTCCTCAAGGTATTTCACATTTTTTCACATTTTTATACGGCCCTTCCTCCAAAGAGCTCAGGGTGATGTACTCCTCTCCTGTTGTCCTCACAATAATCCTGTGAGGTAGGTGAGGCTGAGAGAAAGTGACTGGCCTAAGGTCACCCAGGAAGCTTCATGGATCTTCCAGGTCTAAGTCCACCTCCCAAACCACTACACCATCCTGAGAACATTTGTTCCCTTATCTCAGGGCTGCATTGTAGCTGCACCGGTGCTGGGAAGTTGCATAGGATTGGCCCCAGTTTCTGTTGACAGGCAACGTATGAGCATTTCCACTACTTGTCAGCTCCACTATTCAGACGAGTGAAAATCTTGGACCAAAGGCTATTTATTAACAGTTGCCACCTCTTCTTAATATTATAATGAAAGCCACAAACACATTCGGGTAGATACTCCAGACAAACCTATATCTAGAGCACCTGAATTACCATAAACTGTGTCAATAACAGAAATATAATGAATATCAAAAGTCAAATATTTTTATTTATGTATACAGTAGTGTATACATGTTGAACAGGCACTACAAAGTGCCCCCCCCTCCAAAGTCACATACTGGTTGCCTGAGTACCAAAGCAATATCAATACTCGGATTCCTCCCCCTGGTTCAGGCCGCTCTCTTTTTCGGCAGTGTCTTTTCCCTGGTGATCATCCTGGTCTAGGATGGTCTAGGTCCAACATGGCCCCAGTAACAGTATCCTAGGAGCCAAGAACTTCATAACTTCAGTAGCTGGAGTGGTGGGACTCTTATCTGCTGGTTTCATTGTACAGGCATGCCCCAGTATCTGCGGGGGTTCTGTTCCAAACCCCTTGTGGATACTGGAAATCAGATATTGTGAACAGGTGTCCCCCCCCCCCGCACGATTACCGTTCAAGGGTGGACTACTTTCTTAAAGTAGATCACAAACTTAGTAGCTCAATGCAACCTTCAGGTTGCCTCCAGGCAGCCTGGGCGCGTCTGAAAAACTAGCTGGATGTTAACGGGACGTGGACCTTAACCACTTTCTTCCTACCTCCATCTAGTTTTCTTTTTTCTCAAAGAGCCAGGCTGCCAGGAGGCAGTGGGGGCTTCACATCCCCCAGCCCATTAGGTCATTTAAGGACATACCTCAGTCAAAAGCTCCTTTTAGAGCAAAGATTCTAGTGATCTAAAGGGACCTTTTGAATGGTATATGTCCCTAAATGACATAATTGGCTGGGAGAGTGCACTCCCCCCCCCCCACAATTCCATTAGGTCCTTTAAGAACGTACCCCAGCCAAAATCTTCTTTAAAGGAGAAGGCTGTCTCCTGGCAGTTTTAATCACCGGGGAGGGGGGGCAGTCCCACATCCCCGAATAAGTGAAACTGCAGGTACGGGATCTGCAGTTTCTGGAGCATGCCTGTGCTACAGTGCCTGCTATGGCCTCCAGAAGGCCGAAAATCAGCTGAAAACCAGAAGGAGCGATTTTTGCTCTTCTGGAGGCCTCAGAAGGCCTTCAGAGGGTTGAGGTGGTAGCACGCAGCCTACCCAGCTGTCCGAAAGCCCCCAGACAGGGTGGGTGGTGGCAGGAGGGAGGAAGGTGACACCACCCTTGGAGGTGTGATGCTCTGGGCATTTGCCCCCTCCCAGGAATGCCACTGCATTGTAGCAAGCATACTTGCTTTCAGCTGTCAGTTTGGACTGACACTGGCAGTGCAATCCTATGTACACCTGCCCAGAAGTAAGTTCCATTGTGTTGAATAGTGTTTACTCTCGGAAAGCATGTGCAGGATTGTAGCCTTGGTCTCTGACACAAGCTTTCATCCCTGGCTGGCAATTCTGGTTAGGACATTGGTTTCAAAATACAGTGGATCAGGAATGTGACATGCAGCTTCATTCATCCAAACAACCAGCTTACACCTAGTGTAAGTAGAAACACTATGGTGGCTGCTGAAAGCCTGATCTGAATTCACTAATTGGAACTGCACAGTATGGAAGTTCATAAAAATGAGTAAAATCACTTAAAAATTTTAAATTTCAAGAAAATTGAGATTTCTTTGGTGACTTTTACAGAAAGGGGATTTGTAAACTCAAAAGCCAAGGTCATGAAGACTTTAAAACTATGTACAGGTACTTAATTTTTTTTTTTTTTTAGTTAAAGTGCTTCACCTATTTGTGCCAATAATTATCAGAAGATTGACAGAATATTAAGGATATGTATGTGCTTATGGTATGATCACGGATAAATTCAAGAAGTTTCTAGTACATTGCAGTTCATTTAATCCTATGAATAATTTTGCAATTTAAAAATAAGATTACTAGCTCATATTACAAGATCCCCTTTAATAATAGTCAAAAGTGAAAATCAGCATAGGCACATATACAAAGACCAAGAGCACAAACATATAAAAATTGTAAAAACATATAATATGATGCATCCCAACTAGCACTTCCACAATCTGGATAAAAGGAATTTTCCGCTCATGCAAAGTTCCTCTTCTGCTTGCACAGGGATCCCATTGTGAGCAGAATACATCTTCCATGCATGCAGAGAGCTTCTGTTTGCAGAGGGAATTCCCTATGGCAGAGTACTAGATGGTTGCTACCCCTTATCTTTTGAATCAAACCTAGTACCGTATATCTTTTTCAGCACAATCCTATGCATACTATCCTTACTCAGAAGTAAGTCCCACTGGGTTGAGTGGGACTTACTTCGAAAGTGTGCGTAGGATTTCAACCTTTGCATCTTTTTGAATGAAAAATAATTACCTAAACTACCAAAATTTACTTAAGTTATACATCCTTCATATTTCCTGAGCATGCCTTATTTAGGGTACTCCTTCTAGCTTGGGATATATTTGGTTGGATACTGTTTCTGTTCTGGGTCTGTATTTAGTTTCCAGTGTCTGTCATAAGCAATCTTTGCTGTTGTCAGCAAATGTATTATAAATGCATTTGCCTTAATTCTAGCTCTTGCTGCCCTGTAATCATCTTTCTTTTGTATCTCTCTTATGTTGACCCCAGCATTATTTACTGGGGCTGTTCTAAACCTAAAGGATGTTATCTAATAAATAAGTTCATTTCTTACACTCTGTCTGACTGGGGACAACTCCACCCTTTTCTAGAGAGGACAACTCTAGAAAATCTGCACTAACTGCACACTTCCAGCACTTAAAACGCGTGCACTTTATCAATTCTGTTAAACCTTTAGACGCCATATGCTATTATTATTATTATTAAGAATATTTATATACCGTTTTCAACAACAAAAAAACTAACAAAGCAGTTTACAGACAAAATAAGAACATAAGAACAGCCCCACTGGATCAGGCCATAGGCCCATCTAGTCCAGCTTCCTGTATCTCACAGCGGCCCACCAAATGCCCCAGGGAGCACACCAGATAACAAGAGACCTCATCCTGGTGCCCTCCCCTGCATCTGGCATTCTGACATAACCCATTTCTAAAATCAGGAGGTTGCGCATACACATCATGGCTTGTACCCCATGTCTTTTCAGGTGTCTTTTTCAGAGACACCTGAAAAAGTGTCTCTTTGCACTGTTAGCAGGGTAAAATAGATTTATCTAGAGGTCATTTTTATTGTACTTCCTTTAATTTCCATTCTTCTGTTGCAGGGGTGAGCACATTTTCAACTTTAGGGATCCTGGATCTTTAACAATTATGAAGGAGAGAGAATTTCATCAGGAATTCAGCACCTGCTGAAATTTGAGCTAGTATATAATTGTTAAAGGTGCGGGATTCCTACGGTTGAAAGTTTGCCCACCCCTGTTTTGTTGGCATCTTTTGGCTGTTGTGTGCCATGGAGACAGTCTACTTCACTGTAAGTTGTTTCTATATTTGGTTGGTCCTTACCTTGTGCCCACTTTACAAAAGCAGAGAAAAACAACAATTTACGTAGTGCTGACAATTTCTCCTGCCATTTCATTTATTAAATTCATGCCCTGGATTGAGCCTGAGACCAGAGAGTGAAGCTACCGTTCTCTCAGTCAGTCTCAGTTCCTGCCTGCCTCTCATAGATGTTAAAAAGAATAAGGGATTTTCAAGGGTTGTTTTTTGTTTTTTTAATATATGCAATCTTAGCTTTACACGCTGATGTAATCCTCATGTAAGATTAGGGCCAACTGTAACATTATTTTTCTCTTACCTTTTAATAGCTTCTATTTTAGATAGTTTTCTCAACATTTTGCTGACATCTCTTTGTTATAAAATGTCTCATTTGTAAATACTGAAAGAATGAAGTCCTGTGGTTAAACATTATCTCAATATCCTGCCTATCCCTTCCTCTTCTAACTCTCCTAACACTCAATTTTAGTGGAAGTCCCCTGGTTCTGATGTGTGAGAACCTCTGGATAGATGAAAAATTTTACATTCTTGTGTAGTGTAGTGAAAGTAAATAGGTTTTAATATCTTTTGCATCTTTACCTATACTAAGGAAACATGGGGCATCTAGGACTACAGTCCACTAGGATATTCTCTGCACAAACCTCACAAAAATGAACAGGAGCTCTAGAAATGCATAGCCTTCAGTGGGGCATGTGTATGAGAAATTCCCAGTGAATTGTGCCCCTAGTGAAGTCAGCAGGTTATACATGAGCCAGCAGATTACAAATATTATATGTGAAAGTCATGGAATAGCAAGGCTGGTACTTAAAACACAGGGGGGAAATCAGAATTAAGTGACAAGTTGTGAAAGGGTAGCCATATGTGGTGAATACTTTATTTTACTTTATTTTGTTTTTAATCTGTTTTAATCTGTTGTAAGCCGCCTTGAATCCCTTTGGGGAGAAAGGCGGGGTAAAAAGAAAGTTGTTATTATTGTTATTGTTATTTACCGTTTTACTCTACTATTGCAGAGTATGATAAGTTTTAGAAAGTAATAATACTATATAAAATGTTAGTCCATGACCATTCCTGATTGGCCAAGTCTGGCTGGCACAGGAGGCTGGTGTGTCCTGCAGGGTGGGATGACAAGATGAAGCAGTGGATTAGGGCAGGAAACCCCTCCAAAAATGCAATCCTATGTACACTGCCCTGGAAATAAGTCCCATTGAATACTGGGATCTTACGTGCATAGTCTGAGTAAGCATGCATAGGCTTGTGTTCCAGGAGCCAAAATGATAGGTCCAGAAACAGAGAACTGGAAGCAAGGACAGAAGCTGGAAGTAAAGGAAGAAACATTGGAACTGGCCCTGGAAGACCTCTGAACTAGAGCAGGGGGGCTAGTGAGTGCTCAGACCAAACTGAAAGGGTTTTAAAAAGAGGTTAGGAAGCTCAACTCCTACCCAGAGTTTTTGTGCACGTGTCTGCTTCTCTTTCCTCCCAAGTAGGCCCAAAAAGAGTGGCAACCAGGCAAGTACTTCTCTGCTGAGTTTTGGATATATAGCTTTGATCTGCTGCTACTTCTGTTCTTGTGGTCTCAGGAGTAACAAACAAGGAAGTCTAGAGCAAGCCCAAGGTTCCATAAGGGGGGCACTTTGGGCTTGCTTATCAAAACGATCTTTTATGGGCAGGGGTAAGTTCTGATGGTTCCTCAAGGTCTATGGTGATCTGCATGACCTGGCTACCCCTCTTCCTCTGAGGATGCCTCTTCTAAGTCCAGGTCCAGTGAGGATCTATCAGTCTGAGGTACAGCAGGAGAAAAAACAGCTCTGGCATCTTAGACCAGCATGCTTATTTTGCAATGGGTTTCTATAGGCAACAGCTATTTTCCTGTGTCAGATGCATGAAGGCAACAGAGGATGGAATTACAAATTGTTTCGTGATTCTTTTTACAAATGTGTTTTGCTTTATAAAGCGAAGCCACTGAGGCTACAGTTTGAAGCGACATGGTGACGAGGGAGGAAAGGAAAGGCCTTCTTAATCCAAGCGGATCAGAGTATGACCCACCAGACAGACAGGGGCTTACCTAAGGGCAGATGTTCCCTTGCCCCAAGGAGGCCTCCAGAGGCCAACCCCCCCCCCCCCGCAGAATGCAGTGGGCAGCATGTTGGTGCCGCTGTATTGCCGCACAGGGAGCTAAGGTAGATTGGGCTGCCCCTCTGTCTTTACATCCAAGCACTTTCTTAAGACACATCTGTTTATCTTGACTCTACTTGATGGACTCTTTTCCTTCCCTCTCCTCCCTAACATGTCATGTCTTTATCTTTAGATTGTAGGCCTATGGCTAGGACCTGTTTCATTTTACATTTGTGTATAGCTATTGTGTATTGCTATAGAAACAATGTCCTTATGTGTCCAGTGACACGTTTGCAAAGGAGAAGAGCCATGTCTTAAGTCAGTTTGAAAGCTAGTGGCGAGTTGATAGTGATGAGAAAAGACCAAGGCATTTAGCCCATGCTCACAGGAGCTCTCTTCTTTATGTACCATAATGCAAGTTGAGGAGTATTTGTAAACATATGTTGCTTTTTCTTTATATTCCCTACAAAAGTGTCATCCAGCATTCTGCATTGGCACTGTTGAAATCTGATGTTTTCATTGTAGTAGAACAAAGTGTGTGTAATATTTTGCATGACGGTGTGATGGTATGTATCGAAGATCGAAAAAGCCAGTCTTCTCAACTGGGTAGTGTAAGATGGTGGAGGGCAATCCACAAATAGATTCCTCTATACAGGGATGTAACGCTTCTGCTTGACAGTGATGATGACAAGTGAACTCCAACAGAACCCACATTTCCTTGGCAGCTAATTTTTATTTGATAACTGGGAACATTTTGAAACTAACTCAGAATCTCAACAAAATATCCTGCCAGAACAGTGAGCACTGGCAGTACCTCTACAGCCTGTGGGCCATGTGGCAGCTTATTATATGCCGCCTAGAGCTTGGTGTGCCAGGAGTTTGTTGGGCTGTGTTGCCTGTAGTGGTGCAAACAGAGAAAGATTCCACCAGTGTGGATTATGCCCTTTACATTAGGAGATGAGGACAGGGGAGGGGTAAACCTTGTGTGTTCCATCATGGAAGTGGCAGGCAATAGCATTGTGTCCACCATGAAGAAGCATTCATTTCCACTGTTCCATTCTCATACAGAAAATCCCTTGCCCAGCATGCCTCTTGCAGGAACCCCGGCTCCCATCAAGAAGAGAAAGCCTACTAAGCTCATTTTAGAACTAACCCAAGAAGGTAAGATGTATGCACGCACACAGATATACACATGCCTCGTCCAGAATTCTACCTGCAGCACACCTGTATTGTCTGTAGATTGCTAGACAGAGGATAAATATAGGAGCTCTTCTTTATGACAGATTGGGATCAGCTAGCATGCTATGCAATACTATTGCATATTATGTGATAGCATGGGAGGTGACAAGGCACAAAGATGGAGGAGGAAGATTGTGGTCAGGTTGAGTTCTGTGTAGAAAAATAATATAAGGTTCCTCCTTTCCAAGGTGTCCAAAGAGGTCTGGCCTAGAGGTTCTTAGTCTTTTGCTCTCCAGCAGTATCCCCACAAATAAATTGCTCTAAAAAATTTTTTTTGCCCAACATGGGAAAATATGTGGGTGCCCATCAGATATGGCTCAATCAAATCTGCTGCCTGACATTGCTACCACCACCCCCCCCAAAAAAAATCAAGAAAGAAAAAAGCCACTTATTTCACTTTTTCCCACATGATCCTTTTTGACAAAACAGGAAGTGTGGGTCATGCTGGGAACTCCCAACATGTCCCGCACTTTCTGCTTAACTTAAAGGAACCGCAAAGAAAGAGTGAGGTAAGCGGCTGCTTCCCTACTCTCACTTTTTCCTCACACTGTCCCTTTAAGTTTAAAGGGAGTATGCAAGGAAGGAGTAAGGTGAGTGAAGTGATTGCAGCTGCCTGCCTGGTTTTTGGTGTTTTTTTTTCCAGGTACAGGCACTGATGATTTGCTTTCCTTCCCATTCACCTCCCTCCTTCCTCATACTGTTCTTTTACATTTAAAGAGGCGAGGAGGGAGAGAGATGAGTGGGTAGGGAAGTAGGTTGATGTGGATCCATGTGGCAGGCTGCAGAAGACCTGGGGTGCAGAGCACATTGACTCTGCTGCTCCCCTACTGCTTGACACAAGCCACATCATTTGTATCATGGCTAGGCCAGCCCAGGTGTGCATATATCTTTCTTAGGCCCAAATCCTAACCAAGTTTCCCACACTGACACAGCTGTGCATCCTGTGGTGGGGGAGCATTAATGGAGGCCTCCTCAAGGTAAGGGAATGTTTGTTCTCTTACCTCGAAGCTGCATTGCCCTTACCTTGCTCCTGGAAAGTTGGTTAGAATCCAAAAATGGGATTGCACCCTTAGTGTGTAAATCCTTTAATTTCAAGTAGAATGACTACAGCAAAGTTATTATTTTAGACTTGCACTGACACATACAGGACCTGAAAAGAAGATAATTTTTTTAATCATTTTGCTTTGCCCAAAAAAACAGGGATTTGTTGATAAGTTGCCATGGGATGAAAGAGCATACTTGCAGGAACCTGTGCAAACCTTCTTAAAGCTATAATGATTCAATGTGCCAAATGAACGTAGTACAGTGGCTGAAAGATTGCATGCTGTGTTGCTTGGAGCATTGTCTTTGGTAATATTTACCCATAAAGAAACGGGCATCTACTTGCAACCCATCATCATGACAGTACCAGCAAATGTGCTTACATTTAGACTGGGATGTGAACAGCTGTGGCAGCACAAACAGCATAAACTCTGTTAACACGAACACAGATACTTAGGATCAGAAAAGCCCTAAAACATATGCCGGGTTGAATCCCTGTAAATGAGCGAAATGGCACTGATCTGAATGTTTGGTATATGTAGTGGACTTGCCCCAGGAACTTCACTAGTATCACCAGGGCAACTTCATTGTCACATCATTATCATTATAATCAGGATGGGCTCTTATTGTGAACACACAAATACAATGACAATGGTTATTGCACTAGATGCCATGATGGGCAACAAACCTGGTGGCTTCGAATTGATGGCAACTTGGGGGGAAGGTTTATCAGGAAAACAGTGCAGCAAGCAAAGGTTAAATTCCACCCCCACATTGTGGCCCTGATCTGGATCTCCCCCCTCCCCCACCATGGCTGATATTTGTAAAAGGTTTAAAGATACAGAGATGTTTTCGGGCATGTTCATCATTTGAACCTCAGGGACTTTTGTTATATCTTTTGACATCTGTTTTCTACTGTAAGCAATGCAGGCAGGAATTGTCAAGGTTCAAATCTTTATTCCATACAAGAAAGGAATGAAGACAATGGGTTGGCATAACATCATTTTAGTTCATCGTCAGGCCTGGTGCTCCTGCCAGTATTAAAGCTTATCAGTGGCATTGCTAACTCTGTTGATGTCATCTGAATGCTACTGTCGTTAATTGAAAGAGAGACATTTGTCTGTGTTAGCAGGTGTTGTATTGCTGTTTTTATGTGGTGGGTGAGTGAACCAAATGGATGGGCTTTCAAACAATTGAATGGTGCCACCTGAGCCAAACAGATAACCACTGAATGTTTTGAAGAGCATGAGAAAATAACAGCAGGTGCCAGGGAAATGAGAGATAACAAATCCTTGTTTACTTTTGCTGTGACGCAAATTTGCTAGATGATAATAAAAACTGCAGTTTGTACAGTAATGTGGTTTTTTTCCCTGTCATGCTTCCTACATGTAACATACAGCAATATTACAAACAGTTTGCAAATATGCACAGATAATAATTTGGCATGATTAATAAAGGCATCACGCAGGACAAGCCTAACATTTTTAGGCCTCATTTGCAATTTGTGAACTAATGGCAGCTATTACGGACTGCAATGTCTCGATCAGTTGTCAAATACAGTAATCCTTTTTGAAAATCAATCTCTGTGACAATCTGCAGACTTCTTTCTAATAAACACGCCCATAAGAAATCTGTTTCCATTTTCATTCATCACCAGTATTCTTTCAATCTTTCAATTCATCAGTTGTATTCTTTCAATCACTACTGGTCTCTGGTCAAGAGCAGAGCCAGCCGTGCCATGAGGTGACCTGAGGAAAAAAGTTGCCACAACTCTCCTCATTTATTTGGTGGATATGAAGCACCAAGTAGGCAGGAATTGGCAACTGGGAGCCCACCCCTTTCCTCCCCTCTTCCCTTTACTTAGGAAAGGTGCAGCATGCAGCACCCCTGCTCCCTGCTGTTTGCAATGAGCAGGCGCAGGGAGTGGAGAGTTCCCAGCATCCCCTTTCCCCTTAATTTCAAAGTGGCACAGAGCAGGAGGTCACATGCCACACTCCTTGTAAGTAAAGGGAAGATGGGGGTGTGCCCACTTCTTTGCCTGCCTGCCCTGCCCTCTGATTTATGAGGTGGTGTGCACTCACATGAAAAGACATTCATGCACAAGGGTGGCATCTGAATGGGAGGATTCAGGGAGCAAGAAGGCATGTGCTGCCCCTGGCCAGGAGGTTTATTTTGGGTTGTTGGGAGAGCGTACATGTCCCTGTTCTGTGCTGTGGGGCAGTTGCACTGCTTGAACTACCTTAGAATGAGGATGGGCCCAATGATTTAAAAGTTGCAGAGACACTTTGGGCAGCACTAGACTTTATCTTGGCAGCACTTGACTTTATCTAGCCCATGTTTTGTCTAGAATAGATAATGGGAATGCAGGGTAGGAAGCTTTTTCAGGCAAGAATTGGCAGAAGGATGCCTAACTCCTTCAACATATGATAGTTCTCTCCTGCAAATCACACACACACAGGGTGCAATCCTACCCAACTTTCCAGCACCAAGGTAAGGGCAATGCAGCTCTGAGGTAAGTGAACAAACATTCCCTTACCTTAAGGAGGCCTCTGTGACTGCCCCCCCAACTGCAGGATGCAGCACATGACCCATTGGCACCACAGCTGTGTCAGTGCTGTAAAGTTGGTTAGGTTTTGGGTGCCACACATACATGCATGTACACAAGGTGTAGAAGTCAAGGCATATTCACTTGTAATGCTTTATTAAGCAGAGAGCTTCTTGAACTGTTCTGGGTACTACTGGTATTGCTAAATGAAGAGATGAAAGTTTAGATTCCTGTAGTTCTGGGGAACAAATCAGACATGACATGAATCCTCCACTTTCATGGTCCTGCTTCACTTTTTTTGGTCATGGGTTGCTTCTACTTTTCTATACTTTCCCACACATTCTTATGTCTTATGTCCTGTCATTTGACTCAACAATCATGCCTTCACTGTTCACCAGATCATTGCATTCCCAAGCATCTCTATGTGCATTTCAATTGTCTCTGTGATTGAATGTCGACTTAACTGATAGCTGATTCATGATTAGAGAGTCACAGGGAACCCAATACCGAATGCAGTGTGCCCAAGACATCTCACAGCTGATGAAACAAAAAAAATGTGCAGGTTTAAAAAATAGAAAGAAACCAGGTAGGGAACAATCACATGTTTAACACCACCTCTGTTTTGACCTAACATTGTTCTTATTGTTACACCTTCAGTCATGCCACAAGAAGGGTCCAAGCTGAACCTGGGGAAGAAGATCAGCATCCCCAGAGATGTGATGCTAGAAGAACTCTCTCTCCTCACCAACAGGGGATCCAAGATGTTCAAACTTCGCCAGCTAAGGGTGGAGAAATTCATATATGAGAACAACCCAGATGTTTTCACCGATAACTCTGTGGTAGGTATAGCATGCACAAAATGGACTGTGTGGTAAATTTCACACATCCATTCTGGCCCCAGGCAACAAAGGATGCTCAGGTCGTTGTGTGATGTCAGCCTTAAGAAGACCCTGCATTTATTCAGAGAACTTTTCCAATACTATGACTGTACACAGAGGCAGGTGATAGGTAGAGTCCACTGATGAAGGAATGTTGGGGGGGGGAAACAATAATGGCATAAGTATGGAAAATTATACTTGAATATGTTTGTGTAACTTTGAAAAGGGGAGGACAGTATATTTCTTCTGTTGGTTTGCCCCTCACCTCATTTGCTGGGTATGGCTTGAGGCTACAGGGCACTTCTTCAGAATACTTCAGCAGTCAGCAGGGGAATGTGTATAGGCTTCCTTTCACAGTCAAAGCCCTTGCTGAGGAACAGATGCTGTATCTTTGCACTGCTCGCTTGTGCATCAATGGAGTTCCTTGTCTTCTTGAAATCTGGCAGGGCAAGAAATCACCATTCTTGCTCTGCAGTTATTACAAAGATGTAGGCATGTGAGGACACAGAAGTCACAACTCCACAAATCAAATACTACTGAGTGATACAGCAAACTATTCTAAATCTAAGTCAACTCCGCTTTTCAGCACTTGTATGCTAACAGTAATCATTCTGTATGCCAAAGAGAATATTGATTACTCACAACCCAATCCTGAGCTGCCCGGGGTGCGGGGCTGCAGCAGTGCTGAAAATGGCTGCCGCCGCATCCCACACACTCCGGGCAGTTGCCACCGACTCCTCAGGAGAAGGGAACTTTAGTCCCCTTCCCCCAGGTAAAGAGAGGAGCCCTGCAATGGTTGCAAAAGGTTGGCGGTGAATCAAAAGCCTCCATGTAGGGCAGCGAGCCCAACACGGAGGCTCAAGATCCAGTGGAGCTCTGTTCCACCAGTCCGCCTCCCTCCATCCCCACTCCCTCCCCCCCGCATGCCTCCTCCCCGCCCTCCTCCCGCCTCCCACCTCCCCCCACGCCTCTGCTGGGCCACCACCGGCACTTGCCTGGCAGTAGGGCCCGCAAATGTGTCTTATGGCATGTTTACAACAGTGCACGCCAGTGGTAAGCCGGCGCGCACTGCTCAGGATTGGGCAGACAGTTGGACCAATTATATCCCCAATCTACAACAGAAAAAGGAGTGTCCTGCTGTTGCAGAAGGCCCAGTGATGGCACATTAAGTGCATTGCTGCTAGGACAGTCTGAGCTGCTACCGCAAAGTGGCAATGGCTCCAGATCCATGCCACTGCAGATCCCAGGCTGTGTTAGCCTTGGGAAGTTAGTGGCAGGAGAGTGTCATAAGCAGGAAGGGAGAAGGTGGGTTCAAGGGGGCAGGCGTGGGCTAGGGCAGGGAGGGGGTTGATCCCAGTGGCACTAGTGTGGATAAGGATCCTATCCCCTCTTTTTTGACAGATCCCTTCCCTTTCCTTCGACTTAGGCCAAATAAAAAGCTGCCATTGGTTTGGAAGAGCCATAAGCCATCAAAAGGCCTACAGAGAGGTAAAGAAGTGCAAAATATCTTTTCTTACCTCTCCTAGGCCTCCTGATCACCACCCCCTCATACCACAGCATGCAGCATGTGCCTCCATAGTGCAGATGCATGCTACACCATGCTGGGGGATGGGATTGGGCTCTGTGTCTATTAATATATTGATGGTAATATTCAGTTTAGTAGTTAGAGAGAAATTAAAAGTGGGATTCTGTAAGCATCCTTGGCAGGTCACTAGACATACAGGTGACACCTGAAGCTGTTTTTCTCCCATAAGTTGGACATTCCAGGAGTAGCCACTACAGGGTCTGTTTCCTGGTGAGGTAAAGAATTGGAGACTTATGGCTTTTTGTGTCATACAGTATTTTTATTTACAAATCTACACAGATGATCAGGCACCCTGACCCACCTAGATCTTAAGTACATGAGTGTCCCTCAAAGCAAAAGCATCTCCCTGGTGCTTCCTTCTGGATCTTCCAGCCACCCAAGCTGAATTCTTTGTTTGCTATGTTGCAATTGCCCCAGGCTATTTTGCTTTGCATCTCATCCAATTACATGGGGTTTGTCAGCCATCAACCATCTCTGCTCATCACCACATATGTGTGTGCACATACATGTTAGGCAACAGAATATTAGTTGGGTATGGAAGAAATAACAAAACCCAAACCTAATATTTGGTAATGTTGTGAGATGGCTGATATTGCCACAGTGGAAGTTATTCTGTTTCCTGTTTTAAAATGAGGAATGACTTTGTTTCATTTGTTGGATGAAGAACAAATTAACAATCTGATGAACTGAGACATGTATGAATTTTTCTGAAGCACTTTTTAAAATAAAAAAGGTGAATGGCCCACCTGAAGCATGGAGGAGGGGCAAGACTGGTGGCCAAGCTAACATTTGAGCCACTGGTATGCACATCCATCACTTCAGTTGTGAAGCAGGGCTCATCCCACAGCAGAAGGACATGCTGTGAGATCTCTTTTTATATTACACCTGCTTCTTCCCTTCAATTGCACTCTGTGACTTTCTTGAAATAGATCCCTAATATCCACTGGAAAGGTGCTTCAGGCTGAGCATTGGGATGAATTTAATCAAATGAAAACTCCTTTGCTACAGTGGAGTGAATGGAATGGGATCTGGGGTCATATTTACCTATGGGTTGTTACCAATGCATAAAAATATGTGAACAGCTTTATAATTCCCTTGAGAAGGGAATAGAGGAAGAGACTGACAGGATCAATTGATGAAGCGGTACAGGGCATGCTAGTATCAACAGACTGAGTAGTTATATTAGCTCTGGAGGAGGATAGCATCTTCTGTATGGTGACATAAGAACTGGTCTTGAGATTGTTCTGTTTATGCAGTAGACTGGTTTTGACTGTCTTTCACTGTCATTATTTTCAATGTTTGTTCATTGTTTGTATATGCCAAACATACAATCTTTTTTCTTTACTTGTGGATTCCATGGGTAGGGTACTCACTCAGGCTACCAGGCTCCGATAGGTCCTGTCCTCAGGTCAGCTCTGAGCAGAGACAGGGAGGCTCATAAACAACTGTCATTTATTGGGAACAGTTCACAGAGTCACAACCAATTAGCAGTATGCCTTTCTCTGATATACCCTCCTGTTCACATCTAGAGCAGAACAAGAGCTCCACCCAATAGGACTGAACCACCCCAGGTGAGTATCAAAGGTGAACTGAACTGTTCTATCATTTATATATATTTTAATTAAATAGACCACAAAACAAAAAGAGAACAAGCTTACAAAACAAGCACAAGAATTGTGGGAGGGAACACAGACCATGTCAGAGCTTGTTGCCTAGAGGGCAGTTAAATAGGGTTGGGCTGTCCAAGACTGGCATAGACAAGAGGAATCAGGCCAGAGTCAGCAGCTTTATAGGTGAAACACTGTATACCCCTTGCATCACCTGTTCCAGTAACTGCAATACTGCCCTCTGGCCATTGCAGTGGTGGCAGTAGAGAATATGTTGTCAACTTGCTCCTCTGGGAGGCTACCATGATAACACAGAGGGTAAGGTGCTGCTGCTAGAGTCCCTAGTTTAAGACCCCTGCCACAATACAAACTCTGTCAGCAGAACTCTTGAGCAGCAGACATAATGTCTGATTTGACTGATTTCCACCCACTAGGTGCTGTGGTCAACAACATTTATTTTTGGTTCTCCATTCAAAAGCTGAGAGGGCCTCATTTAGACTCTGCATATAATCCTGGGCACACCTGCACAAGAGTAAATCACATAGGACACAGTGTGATGTATAGGATTGCGCTATCCATGCAAAATATTTGCATGGTTTGTGCTCCCATGATATGTGAACATAAGAACATAAGAAAAACTTTGCTGGATCAGAACCCAAAGGTGCATCTAGCCCCACATCTAGCCCATTTTCAGATACTGTAAATGAACATCCATTCTATTCTCTGAGTTCATTTGTCATTCATTATCATAGCTATTCTCTCATTATATGACATAGTAGAAAACTACAAAATGTTACAGCAGACTTTCCAACACAAGGTGTAAAATGACCACACTGTCTCTGTATCTTATCTGAAGTTTTGCAAATGAATGCTCCCTAGCAGAAAAAAGATGCCCAGGGCTTTGGTACTAGGATACAATGCATCCCAAAATTCCCACTATGTTTCTCGCAGGTGAGACAGATAGCCGTTTCATAAAACTGAAGGCAGTTAGAAAGAGGGGTACTTGTTTGTAGTGTCTCTACACTCATCCCACTATTACCTCTGGTGAAAAAGATGTTGTAGGCGTTTGTAGTGTTCCCCAAACCAGCAAACCCCATTTGATCAGAAAAGGCAGTGGGTCAAAAGAAATACATGTGTGCATACTGCATGGGAAGTGAAGGCTCTCCCAAACCCCCTGCAGCTCTCTTAAAAACTATTGTCCATCTCCAGCCTGACATTGCTTCTGCCACAGACTCCTCTCTTAAGCCTCCACAGCAAATGATACTATGGCTGGATGGTGGAGGCTGTTCTCTTTTCGACGATGTGGACTCTGAGGTGGATTCTTCCAGTCCTATGGTGGATTCACATTTCTCCTTAACCCTGTCACAGTGTCTTGTAGGGTTTACTTGATTTAGCAAAGGGGGGGGGAAGGGAAGGGAGTTTACAAATTTGCATATAGGTTTTGTATGGTGATTCTTTGTCACTTCCTTGTGGCAAAGAAGCCTTGCTAATCCTTCCAGTTGCTGTTTATAGGAGAAGTGAGGAAATAAACACACTTTCTGGGTATTGTTTGGATGTATGGGATGCATTGAAACAGCACACCCAGTACCTGAAAGATCCTTATATTTGCTGAGGTTATTGTGCAGGCCTATCTAGCAGGGAAGAAAATCTCAGATAGGTGTCCTGAGTCTAAAGGCAGTAGTTGGGAAAGTGCTGGGGGGCCAGGGAGTGAGAATATTGTTCCTGACACCCATTGACTATTACAGGGGTGCTCAAACTTTCAACTTTAGGGATGCTGGACCTTTAACAAGTGTATAGAAGTGAGACTTGCAGCAGGTGCAACTTGTCATCCCACAGATGACAAGCTACACCTGCTGAAATTCTCTCTTCTATACACTTGTTAAAGGTCCAGCATCCCTAAAGTTGAAAGTTTGAGCACCCCTGGACTATTATATAGTCCCTATCTATTCCACTGAAAGAAATGTGTCCCTTCCTCTGCTATCAGCCTGCCATCTCCCTCATCCAGTGTTAACTCAGTGCGTATGCACAGATGTATGTACTGTCCCTGTGCAAACAGGAGTCAGTGCATTATTTTCTGCTGCAGGGTGAGTATGGCTTTCCCCATCTTCTTCCTCAAATGGCATCTGTACTTGCCTTCAGATCTCATGTAGATTTCATCTTTGGCGGTCCCCCAAGCTTCAGGTGGGGGTGTCCTCCTTTGGTATTGCATGTTTCAAAGTATGTCGCACATCTATCTGATTACATTTTTGTTTGGCAAGTTATTTTATCTTTTGGAAAACACAAACAGTTTCATTTTAATGTGACTAACAGCTCCAGGGAGAGGTGGGAGAAAGTAGGTTTATGATGTGGCAAAGACCAGAGAAACAGTACTGTACACAACAAGCTTAGAGAGGAAACAAACAGAACCAACTTTTTCTGCATTCAGTTCTGCAGGGCAGGTGTTACATCCAACCCAAACAGGGAGTATCATTCCACTGCAGCTTGACCACCCTAATTATGTATGTATATCTGGATGCCCAGTGAGAGACAAAATGCTCCATGGTTTCATTCACTTTGCACTGGGAGGGGGGAGGGAGGGTCAGGTACTCAGGCAAGCAACTCTCCCTCTCCAGATAAAATGGGAGCATCCTCTCCCCCCAAAAAAGGCCCTGCATATTTGCTGATTGGTATAGTTTACATACAACCTTATATGTTTAGTTTACATACCACCCATATCTGCCATGGGTGGTATGTATAAACCTGTCCTGTGCCTTGGATGCCCTTCTGCCTCTTCCCAGCACTCATCCTCCCCCTTTGGCCCCTTATCCTGGCTTGTTAGCAGCTCTACCAACAGACCAGATTGCCTCTTCCAGTGGAGAGGATGAAATTTTCCATAAACAAGCAGTGGACTAGCTGGACACCAGAAATTAACAGAATCTGCACTTTGTCTGTGCACAGTTATGTACAGCAAAACTCTAGGAAGTTCCCTTTTCATTTCTGAAATGGCGGCTGTTCTCACATCTGATTGTTTGCACTCGGATGACAATTTTAGGTAGAACATAGAAACCTGGTGGCCTAAGAATAACACTGAAGTTGCTCTTGCCTGATCCCCCCTTGCAGTTCATTGTTATGTGTAGGGAAGGGTCAAACATGTAACCTTGCTGGAGGCTTTTTTAAATACAATGTATTACTAGCACTCTAGCACCATGAGAAACAAGCCCTTGAGGCTGAACAAACATGTTTAAAGGCTCACCACATACAGGAAGTGGGAAGGTCTTGCTAGCATTTGCCATCTTTAAAAAAAAAAAAACTCAGGTAAAAGACCAAATGAGTACTCCCAGAGGAGGGGTGCCAGAGGGAGCATTAACAGGAATATAAAATATGCTTTAATGTTTAAGTGGCACAGATTTGTGAAGAGATTGCTGGTTGTCAGTGATCTTATAGATACTAGCCACTAAGTACCTATGACATGTGAGCAATCAGAGTTCACACAGTACAGTATTCAGTGTTTATTATGGAAGTGAGGGGATGTATTTATTCCCAGAAACCGTGAATGACACTTTGCATATTGGCAAAATATGGTTTCCACAATTGCACATGCTCCCTTTGGTTCTCAG
>NW_027101467.1:0-29878 GCF_035046505.1 Tiliqua scincoides
CGTGCTCTCTGACCACCCTGTTCTCACGGTGCATCCCAGCTGGTGGTGTCTACCAAATCAACACCTCATTTCACACAGCTGCTGTAGGCTACGGAGGGGAGAAAGGGTGGGTACCCACATTGTACCTGAGAAAACTGGGAAGGAGGCTGGTTTAACCTCCAGAGGGAGGAGCCTGGGTATGGGGACTTGGGACAGCAGCTTGCTTCCTTTCTTCTGGCTCCTCACCCGAGTATTACTCCTTCCCCAGAGGCCTTGAGAAAGAAGTTGACGCCAGGTCAACCCCTGAGCTTTGGTGGCACCCTCACTCCACGGGCATATTGCTGAAGGCCTCTACCTGAGCGATAGAGCCCTCCTGGCAGCCAGATGTCCCCAAAGGAAGCCTACAATCAGGAGAGGAAGAAGGCAAGAGCCTCTCCTGTATTCTGGGGCACTACCATGACCAGTTGCCAGGGTAGGGCTTATCCTCCTTCAACTTATTTAATCCCTTTTCAAGCCATCTAAACTAGTAGCAGTGAATCCTGCAGTAGGGGGTTACACTGTGCAAAGTAGTCTCTCCTTTGGTCCACCTTGTGCTGGACAGAGGTGTCCCTGCGTGCTGCATTGTCTTCATCTGCAATGAAAGCCTCTTCCTGTGCCAACAGAAAGCAAGGCATGCTCATGTGCTTTTGGGAAGGGGTGAAGTAGAATAGTCTTGTGATATTTCACCACCTGGAATAGTTGAAAATGAGCAAAGCCATGTGCTGCTGCTGCCACTACCCTGTCCCCATCCCATTGGCTTCTGTGCTTGCCCTCCCCCCCCCTTTTGCAGTGGCACTGAAGTGTGGAGAAGTTGCCTTCGATATCATGCCCAGCTTGGATGCCCCTTAACTTGGCAAGCCTAGTGGTGGGGGATGCTGTGCTCATACTTGGTGTGAGAAGGGTAGGGTGCATGAGGGGCAGGAGAGACAGTGGCGCATCAAAGGGACCTACAGCATTGTGGCCACTCACCTGAGGCCAGGACCCTCGTGGCCTTCACACCTCCGCCCCAGGGAGCGCCCAGTGAGATGAAACCTTGGACATAATGGTCTTTCCAGGCTTGTGACTGCTGGAGCAGAAAGTACAGGATGTGGAGGTTGCCCAGGCTGTGGCCAAGGATGAAGACACGCTTCTGATAGGTATCGTGCATTTCCTCCACGAGGGCCTTCAGGTTCCGATAGTAGTCCTCTTGCTCATCTGTGGAAGTGGGATCAGCACAGCAGAACCTGGTGGGCCACCAGCACTGAGCAGGTCTGCCCAGTGACCATTTGAATAGCCACATTCATTTGAACGGCCGCAGTGAACGGTACAACTGCACAGGCTGCTGGGTCATGCCTCCAAGCAGCAGAGGTCTATTGGACCAGATCTCAGCCCCACTTCACAGGGACCCCAGATCACAGGGAGGAGCACCTGGGCTTCCACCTGCTGGGGTAGCTTGCTGTGCACAGGACAATCCTCCCCACCATGCACCTTCCCTCCCTGCCTCTCCAGCAGCAGCAGCAGGAGGAGGAGGTTTCCTTTGTCCTCCACTCCTGCCCTCTGGGACTGCATCCAGAGCAGGAGGGGGAAAGGCTGCGGGGTTTCCCAGAGAGCAGCTGGGGGAGTGCTAGGTGTGTGAGGCATGGGGTGAGGGAGCGGCCAGCACTTCCCTGGCACCAAACCTCAGCCGCTGCACCATCTTTGCTCCATTGCCTTCTCTACATTCTCCTCAGCCCCTGACAAATACTTACTAGGCCCGATCCTCCAGTCATAGGGGGCGGCCCGCACCGTTTGGTCTCGCACATAGCCATTGTTGACCAAGTGTTGCACCATGGTGTGCAGGTATCCTGTCCAAAGAGAGAAAGAGACAGGGGGGTAAGCAGGGGGTAGAAGAATTCCAGAGCACCTGCATTTCCTTGAGGCTTGCTGAGTTGCGGGACCCACTACTCAAAGTGACAACAAGAAGGCTGCCAACTGTCTCCCTCCCCCAACATTCTTGCACCAATAGTAGTCCTTGTACAGCCCTCTTGGGCATGTGCAAAATGCCCTCTTTCCCCACGCAAAATGTGGCTGTTTAAATTCTGCTCATTGGACCAAGAGGAAGCACTTTTCAAAATAGGGACTCCTCTCTTAGATGGAGTAAGGAATGAGGGGCTATCCTTCTTTGTCCTGCACAGTGCCTTTCCCAGGGGCTGTTGGCTGATGTCTCTTTCAGGAGCCCCTTTTGTGAGTTCCCTGGACACAGGACCACTTTCTTAACCCTATGCTGTGTAAATTACAGGCATGTACCACTTAACAGCCTTCCTCTTAATGATGGATCGCATATATGACAGTGGTCAAGGCACAACAAAGAGGCTCTTAATGAGGCAGTCAGGACTGCCATAGCCTGCATCAGAGTATCTGTTTACACAACAAAGAGGCTCTTTATGCAAAGGAGAGGCAATTAGCCTCCAGTAGCCTGTGCAGTCAGCTAGTGTCTGGCAGGGAGTGTCTGTTTACACAACAAAGGCACTAGATTGAGCTGAATGTTTGCTTAGCGATCTAATCACATAACAACGGGGATAGGAGAACGTATCCCAGTTGTTAAGTGGTGCACATCTGTACTTTGAAAACTTCTCTGTTGAAAAGTGGTATGTAAATATTCTTAATAATATTAGTAATAGTAATATATTTTATAAAAGGGTCTGATGCAAGAAACTGTGACCATGTGTAGAGTGCCTTCAGGAATGAAGCATGTATATAAGTAATGTATTCCTTTAGACAGACAGACAGAGCATATGCAGAGTGCTCAATGTCACTCTGAAAGGAACTTTTTTAATTTTTTCAAGACAGTAAAAAATGAAAATGCCCAACGTGCATGCTTTCTTCTGCTTTGAGATCTGGCAACTAGCCAGGAGGTTGTCTGTTGAGGAGCCCTAGGAAGTTAGCTACCATTGCAAGCACTACTACACTGGGTTGAGGGGGGGCTGGCAGGACCCTACATCATTAGCACAGATGAAGGTGGAAGCATGTGATTGGAGAACATGACTAAGCCTCTAGCCCACAGGCATTTCCTTGACCACCTCTCCACGAGTCAGTGCTGGACAGGACTGCAGCTTCTGGGTGGGTTGTGTTCCTTGGACAGCTGCCCTTTGGACACTGTCACTGTCCCAGGCTATAGAGACTAGGCAGAGGAGGGCCATCTGCGGGGAAAAACCTCACCCAGGAGAACACTGAGCCCCAGGTGTTCAAATTACAAATCAAGTCCACAGTAGCATCCACTGAGTGAAGAGAAGTAACAGTCCACTAGATTACCTATGAACATGGACCAGGCAGTCCAACAGTCATAAAGTACTGTAACTAGTTGAGTGGTTCTCAAACCATGGGCCTGCAGCCCACTAGTGGATCACAACTCAATTTTTGGTGGTTTGCAAAACTGACAGGGTAGATTAGGCTATGTGTATCAAGGGTTAAATAACCTGCTATGTGGGGAGATCACTGCTGCCCACTCACCATTATAGCCACAGAGGCTTGAGCAGCTGGTAGAGTGGAACTATTTTTTAGGTGGGTCCTGATGCTAAAAAGTTTGAGAACCACTGAACTAGTTTATTAAAAGTCTGGAAAAAAAGAATTAAACAAAATGGGGAAATATCTGGCAGGAAAGCATAAAGAAAGGGTTCATCCAAAAGAATGCAATAACCATTACTCCCCAGCAGATGGACTTGAGATGCTACTCCCTCATAAGTCAGCTGGAATGACAGCAAAAAGGGGGGACGATAAGGCTTATGATCCTGGCTATCCAAAGCTGCAATCCTAACCAACTTTCCAGCACTGACATAAGGACAATATAACTCTGAGGTAAGGAAACAAATATTGCCTTACCTTGAGGAGGCCTCCATAACTGTCCACCAACTGCAGGATGCAGTACATGCCCCACTGGCACAGCTATGCCAGTGCTGGCAAGTTGGTTAGGATTGCGCCCTCAGAGCCCAATCCTGGGCTCGGCACACCAGCTCACTGCTGACACGCACTGTTGCAAACGTGCCATAAGGCATGAGGCTTATCGCCAGGTGAGCACCAGTGGTAGCCTAGTGCCTCCTGGCACTGGGCTAGCACCAGGCGGGCACCCAAGCTCTGCCACTTAGTGGTCGCACAGACCGCCGAGCAGTGGTAAGGTAAGCAGAGGTGTGGGGGGGAGGCATTTATGGGAAGGTAAGCAGAGGTGGGGGGGAGGCATTCTGGGAAGGGAGGAGGCGGGTGGAGGGCAGGGAGGTGGCAGGGGAGTGCAGGGGGGAGAGAGCGGGGGAGGCGTGTCAGGGGGAGGGAGCAGGGAGGGAGGGAGGGAGGGAGGCGGGATCGGTGTAGCTTCGCTCCACCAGATCCTGAGCGTTCGTGTGGGGCTTGCCACCCGACATTAACTTCTACCTCACCGACGACCTTTTGGTTGGCAGTGAATCGAGTAGCTCCATTGCGGGGCTACTTCCCTTACCTGGGGGAAGGGGATGAAATTCTCCTTCTGCCAAGGTGCCGCCCATGCTTGCCCAAGGCATTTAGGATGCGGCGGCAGCCACTTCTGGTGCCGCTGAAGCTGCGCGCCCCGGGAGCTCAGAATTAGGCTCTAAGGGTGCAATCCTAACCCCTTATGTCAGTACTTTCCAGCACTGGTATAGCAGTGCCAATGGGCCATGTGCTGCATCCTGCAGTTGGGTGTCACTCATGGAGACCTCCTCAAAGTCAGGGAATGTTTGTTCCATTACCCCATTACCCAGTGCTGGAAAGTACTGACATAAGAGGTTAGGATTGCGCTTTAAGTGATGTAAATTGCAAAGAATTCCCAGTTTTGTGGTTCAGCATGTAGGTGCCCCTTGCTGAGCTCCCAGCAAATGGATCACTCAAACAACTGATAATGACCCCCCTCCTTCTTGTGGGCTTGAAAATTATAACTTGTCTGTAATGGTGAAATCAGGTTACCTGATTGGAGGAGTGGGAACTAACGCCGACCAAGATAGACAGGTTTGCTACCCAATTGACAAGGTAACTCTGTTACTAAGCAGCTTAGCTGTCCCAGACAGGGGAGGGAATCTGAATCCGCTTTTCCCATGTGGGAATCTGAATCCCACCATGTGGCAATGGTGGTTATTAAACAAGAAAGGTCAAAGGCTGCCTGCGAAGGAATGGCAGCTGCTGGGGAGTTAAAAGGGGTTCAAAACAGAGAAAAATAAGCAAAAATTGGGGTGTGAAATGCATCACAACACCAAACTGGAAGGGGTAGCTAATACCCAAGAGGACAGGGGCAGAATCCAAGACAATTTTGACAGGATGGAGAACCGAGGCAACACAAACAAAATGAACTTTGGCAGGGATAAATGTAAAGTTCTGCATTAGGGTAGGAAAAGTCAGGAACATAAACAGGGCACCTCACTTTAGGAAAGATGTAGCCAAACTGGAGTGGATTCAGAGAAGAGTGACAAGGATGATCAGAGGGCTGGAGAACAAGCCCTATGAGGAAAGGCTGAGTGAACCTAGTATGTAAAGGGCAATGATGGGTAATGCGGAATTTATTCAGTGTTGTCTGGGGTACCTCTTCCAGTTTCTTGCAGAAAAGCAATACCCGAGCAGCGCTGAAGGGTCCCTGGTGGAAGCAGCTTGACCAGACTGAAGGAGGGCGAGCTCTGTCCTGAAAGAAGACCGACTACATGTGTCTCACACTCCTTACCGGCCAGTTTGCTCTTATCCAGATATTCCACAGTGTGAGTTTTGCCAAATCCTGGCACCCGAACATCCACTCCAGGAGCATTGGTCAGCCTCTGAGTAGTCTTGTTGTATATCACTCTGCACGCAAAAGGAGGAGAAAAACACAAGCACTGATATTGTGGGATTTCCACAGAACGCTCCTCGGCCATGGCTCAAAAATTATGATCATGATCACCTGCGTGACTGGAGTCACAGAGTACTGGAAGAAAAGGTCAGCCGATGCATTAGGAAAACACCACACAAAGTTTGCCTTCATCTGGACCGAGGCCTGGTGTCAGGGGCAGATGGATCTACTATGACACTAATGAAGCTTAAGCTTCAGGGTCCCTAATTCCAGAAGGGCTCCAAACTGACTTCAGTTCACATTGCTTAAAAATTTTGGGTGCTCTGTATGAAAAAGGAAATTTTTATTCACGCCAGTGACTTTGACGTGTGAGATAATCCAAGCACAGCAATTTTAATAGCATCTGTTAAGTAGTGGTTAAATTTTTTAAAAAACGTGGTGATCTGTTGGGGAACAACCCTGAGGAAGAAGATAACAGTAGTTACCCAGACTCCATTGCTGATTGAGAAGGAGCCCCCAGAACAGTTCAAGCTTCAGGGCCTCTCTAAATGTAGGTCTGCCACTGCATGACTTTGCAGGTCTGCTTCAGATTAAGCCCTGTCTATTTTAAGCATGTGGAGATCATAGGCAAGGTGCCATTTGAGTCACTGACCCATATTCAGAAGCACCGTGCTGCAGCTACTCGGAAGCTAAGCAGGGTCAGGCCTGGTTAGTACTTGCATGGGAGACTGCCAGGGAATACCAGGTGCTGTAGGCTTATACCATAGTCTTTCGAGACTGAAGGTTGCCAACCATGAAAGGACACCTTGATTTGGTGCAATCAATGTTAGCATGGAAGCAGCATAGTTTTGAAGTAGATTCCTCCTTAGGTGGTTGAGTGGTGTGAAGTGTTTTTGGCAAAAGGGTTGGTATTTCAGGGCCCAATCCTATTCAACTTTCCAGTGCTGACACAGCTGCAATGCAGCCCCAATGCAGTTGAGGAGGCAACTGCTCCCTTACAGGAGCAGGAGGTCTCTGTGACTGCCGCCCCATTCCAGGAGACAGTTGTGCCCTGATGGCATGGCTGCAATTGTGCTGGCAAGTTGGTTAGGATTTGGCCCTAAATATGCAGTTCTACAGCGTTTACTAGCTACCAGGCTAGCTAGTACTAGCTACCAGCTACACTAGAGTTAAACCTGTAGTTTGCTACTACAGGTGAACTAGCAAATGGCCAGAGAAACAGGTGGCATTATGGGGAGGAGCCAAAACAAATTGCCAAAGGACTCCCATTAAACTAAATATTGATGGATCAGGTCCTCTGCAAAGGGAAGGACACACTTAAGAACATAAGAACATAAGAACAGCCCCACTGGATCAGGCCATAGGCCCATCTAGTCCAGCTTCCTGTATCTCACTGGAGCACCCCAGATAACAAGAGACCTCATCCTGGTGCCCTCCCTTGCATCTGGCATTCTGACATAATGTCAGAATAATGACACACTCATTGTCCAACATACACCAAAGAAAAACAGGCGTTCTTGCGTTCCATTTAAGGCTGCAGTTCTATGCACACTGAGATTACGTCTCACTGAATGCAAGTCTCTGGGTTCCTAACAAAGATGCATAGTGAAGGCAGAATTCCTAGCATGGCAGTAGGCAAGTCAAACATGAGAACTCCTTCTGTGGGAGTGTAAGGGCAAGATCCACCAAAGAGGTTTGCAAAACTCATACTCACCTATAAGCCCCAAAGCACATTTTTCACACTTAGATGAAATCATTTTTATGATTGCACACATTTTCCACATAAATTTAGGGCTCAACACCTCCTGGCACCTGTTGTGGCCTGTCAAATACTGATCCATCTTACCCAGTGAGGTGCCAGTGTTTGCTCCTCCCATTCTCCACTGCTCTAGCTCAGCACTCTCTTCCCCTCCACATTTCCTCTTCTTCACTGTTCCCCTTCAATTCCGAATCCAGAGAGTGGAAGGAGAAGGAGGGAAGAGTGGAGGTAAGTAGGCAGACAGATGGAGGCAACTGCTTCAGGTGGCCCCAGTGATAAGCCTTCCCTGGTTAAAACAATAGTCTTGTGGCCCCATTTCCTCATTGTGTGCACCAGATTCTGGCATGCGCACCACATGGGCCACTTGTGCAAGAGCTTTCCTAATCAAAAAGTGTGAAACAGTGCATCTGGCTGCTTGGGGGATATACCTGGTGTTGTCAATCCAGCAGTCAACACCCAAAGGCAGGAACATGTTGAGGTTCAGCCAGAGCGTGAAGTAGTCCTCTGTTTTCCGGTAGCACATCCAGTTCACCACATCGGGCTTGTTCAGCTTGGCCTCCAGTTGGTTCCCAAGGCAGCCAGGCACTGCAGGGGGACAGAAGCACAGGGGGGGTGCAGCCCTGTCTTAGAGACATGTCTGCAGAACAGTCTCACGGCCTGCAGAGCTTGTGGTTGTTCAGGCCTGGAGAAACCAACTCATGGGAGGAGGGTGGCAGCTTTTTCTTATGGCCTTAACAGCACCCTGGCAGGTAGAAATGTAGCAGTGAAGGGGAAGTGTTTCCTGGCATCACGTTCAGTGGTGGGAAACACATGCTTCTCTGGCTACATGTCTGCCTCTTGTTCCAGGCATAGGCACAGGCCCCACGGAAGGAGGTTGCAGTTCTTTTGTTAGTGAAGTCGCCCAGTGTCTTTGGCAGGAGCTACTTGGCAGCTCCCTTCCTGCCCTGGCATTGTGGGTAGACCTGATCACAACCTGTCTGCCCATGTCAACCTGCCACTTTTGTAACAGCAGCCATGGGCCAGGTGGAGCTACATGGAGCAGGAAAGGGCACAGGAAATGAGGGCCCATGTTGAAGGAGCAATCCAGGAGCATGAGTCAGACCTGACTCCCCAACTCCAGCCCACCACCACCCCACCAGGCAGCTGCCCTGCGCGGCCATGCTAAGAACCTCTCATGTGTTCCATCCCTGATGCTGAGGCACTTGTGAGGGGCACTTGGGGCAGTTGCACAGAAGGTCACCTGCTGATCCCAAAGCCTCTTTCCATCAGTGTGGCAGAACTCTTGGCTGAGAAAGGCTCTCTGGGGTCACCTTCTTATTCCCTTTTCATATGTTTTCTCCTATAGGCCCCTGAGGTGATGCAGGGGTGGGGTGGTGGTGGTGGTGGTGGTGGGGTGGGGTGGTGGAAAGTTACCATTTGCAGGGGGAGCACCTGGAGGATGCAGGATGGACTGACTTCCTCAGGTCAGAGAGTTCTAGGACCAGGTAGCAGGGTTATTTTGGTTCCCAGTCTGTGGTCCAGCCTCTAGCTGAGCTGGTTTGGACAACCAAGTACATGCACCAATGGACACTCTGGATCCCCAAGAGGACACTCTGGATCCCCAAGTTACAGACACCTGAGTGGTCCTTCAGTGGTGCTTTTGTGCAGGCATGAGAGCCCTGGGCCAACCTGAGTAGGATGCTTTGAGCTATGGACGGTTCGACTTCTGTACAGATCCCAGAACTTCACCAGAAGGTATGAAGGGCACACAGTGTGTTTGACACCATTTCTCAGTTGAGACAAGTGGCATTCAGAATGTGACTGTCCTCAATACATGGCATGCCAGACGATTCTGGATAAGACAGTATTTGGTCTGATAAGTGAAATGGCATCAGGATTTGATACTCTGAGATTTTCTGTTTGTTGCATGCCAGCAAATCTGAATGAATTTAATGCTGAGGTAAAATTTTCCATTCCACATTTGAAACTTGACATTCATAACCTTAATGGAAACATAACATTTGGGCAGGTTGCAATATTGACCAGATTTCTGAGTTAGCCAGAGCCATCTGAGAAAACATGACTGCTGAATGGTTGCTGGGACATGTACAGAGTACTTTTCCTTTGTCAGTGAGTAGGGGTGTTTATTCCAAAATTTCTTGATTAAAATAGGAATTTGTGGTGTTATGTGTTTTTATCCAAATTCTTATTCAAAATCAGACAAACAGCAAAAAAACAAACAAACAAAAACAATAAGCATTGCATCTGTGAACTCTGTATCATTTTAGAGTGTTACCAAATATACATATTCATTGGTTTTCCAAGCTTCTCAAAAGTGGAGCGCCACATAGACAAGCCCCAGAAGAGGCATTTACAGAGATTGATTTGGGGAAGAGGGGAGATCCAGATCTGAGCACATTCACCTGATCACAGATCACATACAGATCACAGTTTAGAACTCCATCACCTCCAGCTTACAGTACAGTACTGGTACCCTACCTGAGCATCCCACCCACTCCTCACCCACCCACATTCAGTCTATTGGGGTTCTGCACACCACTGTAGACCTTGCGGAAATGTGCTGGATACAGTGGCGTAGCTAGCGAGGGGCAGGGGGGACGGTCTGCCCTAGGTACCAGCCTCAAGTAACCAAAATCGCAAAAAATTGTGGTGGTTAGGAATAATCTCATCATGCTATAAACTGTTGGATGCGGAATTTACTGCAGAATGCAATGAAAAAAACCGGAGTGAAATATCTCTTTTCTATCAAAAGTTATGGCTGAAAAACCAGAAAACAAAAAATGCATGGAGTTCTATGGAAAGTGAAACTGAGCCACATTGTGCGCTTACTCGTGAGTAGGCGAACCTGCCTTTGTCCATCGGAAAGGGCAGGCTGAGAGGAATCCAACAACACCAGAATGGTCCCGATCCGATGAACTCAGCCCCCCAAAAACACCCAAGAAGGAAGTCCCTCCCTTCAAGCTGATGAATGTATTGAGCCCTATGGAAAGCGGAACTAAGCGTTTACTCACGAGTAAGCAAATGTGCCTTGGCTGGTGGTCAGGTCAGGCAAAAGGGAATGCAAGACCACCAGAATGGTCCTGACCTGATGGAACTGGAACTCAACAAATGCTCCAGAAGGCAGCCCCCACTCATAAAAAGAATAAAACTAAGGCTTAAAAGGGTAAGGTGAATTTTTTCTATTTTAGACTTGTAAAGCCAGGTGGGTCCTGATAGGGATATGCTTGAAATATAACAACTTACATTGGGCACTGGGTAGGGCTGAAAATCTCACTGATTTTTTTTTTTTTGGAGGGGGGTTGTTATTGCAGGCAGGCTACAGAGAAAATTCACTTGGTGGATCAGGGCTGGCTTCCCCTTATTTAATTATTTGTGCTTCTTTAATTAAATTATTTATTTTAATTTGCTTGATGATGTCACTTCCAGCCATGACATCACTTGAAAAATTAATTAATTATGTCGTAAGGGATCACAAAAATTTATGGGCCCCGGGTGTCAAATGACCTAGCTGGATATACCTCTAATGATCACCTATTTTAACACAATAAACCTAAGGTTCAGAAATGAAAAATTGCTTGAGGGATAAAGAAAGATTCCATGTTGCTTTGGATGCAAGAGAAAACATCTTTGATGGGAAAAATGCTAGAAGATATTGCTGCAAACCTTTCCAAGTAACAGGGGTGGGAAGAGTGGCCGAAATAAGGGAGAAATCTTCAAAGCAGATGCCAAAATAAAGCTTTCCTTCTTAGAACTTCTCCAGCTCTTTTGGGAGCCATTGGGAGTCTGCCCCTGAGCCATACAGGTGACAAGAGTATTCTTGGGAAATCAGGTCTTGGGGGCATCTGCCTTGCTTTCAGGTCTTACCTGGAGATGCTGCCAGGGCTTGTACCTCCTGGCCCCTTTTGCTTGCACAGGAGCATCTCTCCCACTGTGCTGCAGGCTCTCTTTGCCAGCACACCTTTTTTCTCCTCCCCAGGAGAGCCATTTCTACAGGGACCACTTTGTGCTCTGCTGCTCAGGGTAACCAGATGTCCTCTTTTTCTAGGACATGTCCTCTTTTTAAAACTTGTGTCCTGGAAAAGAACCTAAATGCCCTCCCTTTCCTGGTGAGTGGGCCTCTGCAGTTGGTGAATAGCCTTCTGGTAATTAATATATTATATATAGTTTTAACTTTAAGCAATAAGTAATATAGTGTTTAAATTAACCACATGAAATCAATATACAAGGGTTTTTAGCTTTTATTTTGTCATGCCCTACATTTTTCTTGGATGTTCTACATTTTAGGGTGCCTCGTCCTCTTTTGTGGTTATAACATCTGGTCACCTTGAGTCTGCTGGACAAGGTGATCCTTGGTCAGCTCTCATTGAGCAAAGGTTCATCTTCAGAATCATCTGACCCACATTCCTTAGGAAGAGATCTTCAGCAGAAACTTCCTTGCAACATGAACTCCACACGGTTCCCGCCTGAGGCCTCCCTGCCCTGGTCCATCCATACTCTGGTCCTACCAAGTCGGGAAACTCTTGAGTGCTCCACAATGCACACAAACAGAGGAATTGCTACTGACTGGCTGGATTACATTGGGGGGGGGGGGGAGAAGAAATGCATTGTTTGGAAGGAAAAGCCCAAAGTCAGGCTTTAAACCATCCATGGTGGGAGACTGACAGTGCAGCCAACTTCAGCAGCATGTGCATTCAACTGGCTGCCACACTGTAACATCACAGAGTAGTTGCCATGTTGTTAGTGCACACCAGGGGAGCAATGGAAGTAGACAGGAAAGTGAAAAGCAATATTTGCTGGGCAGATCTCTGCTTGCTGCGCGACAGGCATCTTTCAGCATTTGGTGGTTATATCATGTTATTGCCGACTTCCGGTTCAGCTGTGCTCCGAGACACACGGCTGCTCAGCTTAATGGAAACAACGGTGGCAAGAAAGGTTCCATTTCCAAGCACCAAGGTTAGGACATGTGGAGGCTCTTCCTCTTCTTGCACTGTTCCATGTTCTCCAAGCTGGCCCTCAAGGGGTTGTTTGTAGGGAGAATGTGGGTCAGTTACAGTGATCCTGGCACTGCAATCAGGTGGGCAAAGGAGCAGGGGTCTGAATGCAGTGGGCCCTGAATGCAGTGGGGTGTGGGAGGGGATTGGGACATGGTGTGAAGAAAAGAAGCTAATCAAGGACTGGCAACAGAGCACCTTCTGTAGCAAAACCCCATTCATTCATTCATTCATTCATAAGCCTTTCACATGCCACAAGACTGGCATTTTTTGGACTCTCACTTGTTTGAACTCTAGCGAAGACTTTTGGAGCTAGTTCGTTATCCTCACATGTGCCATGTTCCCAGGAATGTGGCTTTTGGCAGCTGTACTGTGGTATTGTCCAGATGTTTCTTCAGGGCCCTTGGAGCTTGGCCTAGTGCTCTAATCACTACTGGGTTTGTTGTTGCTTTCTTTCCCCGGAGACGCTGAACTTCGATTTCTACAGCTTTGTATTTCATAATCTTTTCCAGCTCATTTTCAATTCTCCTATCTCTGGGGATTGCCACATCAATCAATTTTACTTGTTTTCTATTCCAATCGTAGTTATGTCCTTTGTTTTATAATGTTCTATCTCAGTGGTTCCCACACTGTGGGTCAGGACCCACTGGTGGGACATGACCTGATTGTTGGTGGGTCCCCAAAGGGTGATGGAAAGATCAGATAACTAATTGCCTCAACCCATGAGGCTATTCAAAAATCAGATACTGTAGCTGCTGACTACCCTGCAAAGATCTCAGCTCCTTGCAAGCATGTGTAAATATAGGAAGATAAATGTTTGAGGGTCTTTTCTCTGGTTACCATTACTTATAAATAAATAAAATACTTTTTCTTTCTAGATCTCCTCTTTTAAGTCTGGTAAACTAGGTGGGTCCCGATAGAATGTCGTTTTAAAAAGTGGGTCTTGGTGTTAAAAAGTTTGGGAACCATTGCTCTACTTACCCAATTGAATTTTAAAGTCTCACAGCATTTTCTCCTGCTTGTTTCCAACAATATTTACTGGCTTGCATCCCCACCATTTTTCTGTGGATGGTAGTGTGTACCTTTGACATAAATTCCAGCATAACATTGCAGTGCCTTTGCTGTGTCATTTTTTGTAATCTGATTGTGTGATCTTACTACACCCACAAATAATATGGTCAACAAACCCCTTCTTTTCCTTACCTAGTCTACATTTGCTCTCATTCAAGAACTTTTCAACTTTTGCCACATTTGGGGAGTTGGCAAACTCTCCTTTGAGAGACTATTCCACAAATGCACCTTCCATTGAGAAACTGAACAGGGGAATATCACTGCTTAAATCTGGTTTAGAAAACAATCAATGGGTCTGTGATATTGTTACACCAATTCCCACTTTCATTTCAGATCTATTTGCATGTCTAGCAACCTTTACATTGAGGGAAGGGGCAAAAACTGGCATTGCCCCACAGGTCTGGAAGCAAGGAGTCACTAGTTCTGCTCATCCAGACAGATCACATCTGTGGGATATACCTAGGTCATCAGAGTCTCCCTTGCCATGAGCAAGAACAAACCAGATTCCTCTCTCTCTGCAGGCTCCTTTTCATCCGAGGCTCCAGCCTCTCTCTGAATGCCAGTAGCAGGGCAGCAATGGCAGGAGAGGGGCATGCCCTTTGCTCCTGCTTGTGGGCTTCCCAGAGACCGCTGGTGAGTCACTGGGGGCAACAGGATGCTGGATTAGATGGGCCCTTGGGCCTGAACCAGCAGGGCTCTTCTGCTGGTGTCTTACTAACACTTTCCACTCAGTCAAGGATGGAGAGTCAGGGCAAAAAGACACTGATCGTGCTCTGCCCACCTCCAGCTGGGCAGTTGCTCTGCACCCAGGTTACCTTGCAGCCCACAGAAAGCTAGTCATCCCAAATAGGTGCCTACCTGGGGATGCTGTGCTCCACTCCACCCTACAACCCCACATCAAGCCTTTCCCCACTTACCAAGCACCACTGGTGGGGTGTTGTTGGAGAGGCCAGCTTCTGGGGTGTTACTGGGGGGGAAGAGCACATTGAAAAGCCAGAATGCACTTCCCGGCTGCAAAAGGAGAAGGCAGAGTGTAGCAAGCCCAGCCAAGCTTCCCATTGTGGACGCTGATTCACTTCCAGCCAGGTCTAGAACAGTCTTTCAGCTGCAGCACTCTGTTTGGAGGAGAGAGGAGGAGGAGGAGGAGGAGGAGGAGGGAGGGAAGGTGGGGAATCATTAGCAGATGCTGGGCGTAGGGCAGCACAGGGCAGGCCATGTCTTTTGGCCCCAGCCCCTCTGGGAACCGGTGCCAGCAGAGGATATGAGCTGCATTCCCAGGGCAGAAGGTCTAGTTCTGAAAACAGTGTCAACAAATGGGGTTTGGTCTTGCATTGCCAAGGTGGATGTTGGAATGTGAAAAGCCTTCAGGGTGGAAGATGTTGCCCTTGTCCGTTGCACGACCTCCCTTCCAGAATAATCAAAGCCAAGGGCCGCTGCAGATGTCTGCTCTGAAGAATGAGGCCTCGCCATAAATATGGCTTCCACAAGATTTCCAACCCAAATGCACCATTTCCATTCCTTCCTGGTTTTTCCAAACAAAGACCTACCAGAGCCTGTCTGCTCACACCAACCTTCTCTGGCCCTCTCCGTATCACGCAATGTCAACACTGAACATTGCAAGTCTGTTCCATGCTCTGTATGTTCACCTTCCATCTTGTCAAAGAAACCCAGTAAAAAATCGAGGCTCCCTGCTCTTGTCAACAGAAGCACGATGGTTTCCACTGATACGCAGTGCTCCTTGGACACGGTCTTCAGGCATGGCCATTCTGTAATCTGTGCAGCCGTAACAGAAGAGTTGCTGTCTTAGTAAGGAGCAAGTCATGCCTCTGTACCCTATATGGCAGTGGTGGCTGCTCTCCCCTGTGCCTCAGCCCTCCCTACTCCCTGTTCTCTCATCAGCATGTGACCCATAGTTCTCTTATTGCCTCAGCATTGCACGCTCCTCTTTGACAAACATTCGGCAAAAACTCAAATACTGACTTGTGGACAAAGTACAGCAGTGAATGCAGAATGCCTTCATTGGCATGTCAGCTTAGGAAGCTGTCTTCCCCTGAGACAGACCCCTGGGTCCTCCAGCCCAGTTTCGGCTCCTCCGACAAGATCTCAAGCAAGGGCCCTTTTCCAGCCTTGCTGCCAGACCTCCTTTTCGCTGGAGATGCCAGGGAACCCTCAGCTTCCAAACCCTGAACATGACCCAAGAAAGCAGCCTCAGCAACATTGCTGGAAGTCCTCCTGGGCTCCCCTCTCAGTCCAGTTGCACTGACTGCCTCTTTGGCATCCCTGAAACAACTGCCACCTTCTCAGCAAGAATTTGGGCAGCCTGTAGAGTCTGGCTTGATGGAATGGAGGGGGGGGGGTGGTAGGTGGCCAAAACAGTTTGAATAGAGTTGCAAGTGGAGGTGTCATGAATTCACATGGTGCCCACACACTTCATGTGGCCTATTGTCACCTCTGGCCAGGCCAGCATTGTTGGATGATGCAAGCCCCTACCAAAATGTGTTTACTAGAGATGGCAGTGGAATGAGTGTGCCCACCACTACCAATCATCTCAGACCGAACCACAGTCCTGCAGCAGAGGCAGGCCATACTGGGCGTGGACAACATCCGAGCTGGACAGGATCCAGAAAGTCACCTAATCTCACCTTAATCCTGCAAAGAGAAGGTCCTGTACCAAGCACTTCTGGGCTGACACTGAATGCAGCTATTTTAGGTAGGCCCTGTGTCTCCCCGCTGTCTGATTCATGGTCCTGCTGTTACCCGATGTAGCCTTTCAACTCAGTTTCAGAAGTTCTGAGTTGAGCGTTGTTCCAGTTTTCTCTGAGCTCAGGGTCCATATAGATGCTTGTCCAGCCTTTTAGTCCCTTGCAGCTTTTGCTGCAAGAGATGAAGTCATCTTGAAGATGTCCTGTCCCACCGGACTGTTTGCAGTCTTGAAGGGTGCCTCCCAACTCGCCATGAACTCCACTGCTTAGCCTCCAAAATCCCACCCCCCACAAATGTTCGGTTGGCAACCTTCAGTCTCGAAAGACTATGGTATAAGCCTACAGCACCCAGTATTCTCAAGCGGTCTCCCATCCAAGTACTAACCAGGCCTGACTCTGCTTAGCTTCTGAGATCAGACGAGATCAGGCATGTGCAGGGTAACAGTTGCTGCATCTGCTTCATTGCACTTTCAAACTGCTGCTTTTTCTTCTGTATGGAACTGAAAGGTAAACGGAGGCAAAACCAGCAGCAATGGGTTGACGAACTTCCAGAGAGAGAACTTTGACTTCTTCAGTGCTAGACACACTGAAAGAGGATTCTGTAATCCATGGCTGTTAGCCATGCTAGTGGAAGGGAAGCTCCAGATTACCTTGGAATGTCAGCTGACAGGGATAATGAGTGGGGGAGGACGAGGAGGACAAGAAGGGCTGCTCATGAGGTTCCCAGAAACTCTGGACATTAGAAGAGTCTGCAGTGAGATGGGGAAGGACCCTTCCCAGGTTTTTAGTCAGAGAATTCACTTTCCACAAGCCCGCTGGAGATTGCGTGAACCCCTCATCTCAGCAAAACTGGGCTGTAAGTTGCTGGATGTCCGAAGTCCCAAGAGGTCCAGAAAGTGCTTAGATTTGGCCATTGAGAGTACCGGGTGAAGCCCGATAGCAGGTAAATGCTCCAGGACACTGACCAGGTGCTGGAGGCCTGAGATGGTGCGGCCAGCCTAGAATCAATCCCTTTTGTCTGTGGAGTGAAGCAGCCCACTCTATGGGCTAGATGGAGTTAAGTAAGCAATGGGAAAGCAGAGCAAGCCAAAAGCAACTGTCAGTCTTGGAACAGCAGGCAGAAGTCCAGCAGCAGTTTCCCAGCAGGAGTGAAGCTGTCCCCTCCTTGGGCTTGGGAGGAGGACTGTGGGCTTCTCTCAGCGGGAGATGTTCAGGCTCCAGGACTTGGAGCAGGAGCCAGCCTGCAAAACCCTAGGCGACTAAGGAGCCCCACCTTGGTACAGAACCTGGGCAGGGCCCTTGCAGGCCTCTTCCATTTGTTTGAAAATAGAAAATGCAAAATAATGCAAAAAATCACCTTAAAAAACAATATAAAATGATATTCAAGAATAAAGTGAAATAACACAAATTTTACCTGTTGCAGCGCTTCCTGGTTGTTTCCCGGTTTTTAAAAAAAAAATCCAAAACTTGTTGTGGAGCATCTACATTGGTTTTGAAGGCTGACACTGGAGTGCTTGGGACAGAGTCAGCTTCCAGTGTGGGACCTGATCCGAAAGGCCCTCTTAACTGCTCCACCACACCACGGCACTCCATGCTATCATAAAAGTCCCTGGGATGCCAGAGGAAGGGGCAGATGGCAGCAGCTTCCTCACCCCACTGCCAGCAACTCGGTGCCAGTCGGCAGAGGTTTCCTTGCCCAGTCGCCAGAAAGGCTTTCTCATGCCTCCAAGCACGGTCAGAACAACAGAGACTTCCTCACCTCACCAGAAACAGAGCAGCAAGTGTTTCAAGTAAGCTGTTTTTTTGTATCCTGCAAGCTCCGCTAGCAGACTGTTTGTTTAATGTGCAGTGTTCTGTGGCATTTACTAAGAAGGCTTTTTTTTGTAACCTGCAAGCACTGCCAGTAAACATTGTTTAACCTGCAATGTTTTGTTGCATTTTATCGTGTTGTGAAGGGCTTGCATGCAGCCTCACCTTAACCCATTCATTTAACCTGCAAGCTTTGCTTGTAAAATGCTGGTTTAGGGCCCAATCCTATCCAACTTTCCAACTCCGGTGTAGCCACAATGCAACCTCATGGTAAGGGAACACGTGTTCCCATACCTTGAGAAGGTCCCAGTGGCTGCCCCTCCACCATAGGATACAGCGCACACCCCACTGGCACAACTGCATCTGCAATCATTTAGGGCCAATCCTGTCCAATTTTCCAGTGCCGGTGCAGCCATGCCAATGGGGCATGCACTGCATCCTGTGGTGGGGAGGCAGTCACAGAGGCCGACCTCAAGGTATGGGAACATTTGTCCCCTTACCTTGGGGCTGCATTGTGGTTGCACCGGTGCTGGAAAGTTGGATAGGATTGGGCCCTCAATCTGCTATCTGCAATGTTCTGTAGTGTTTTATTTGGTATGCAAGTAAGTAGCTTCACGAAACAGCCTGCACTGTACTGTTAATTCTTTTTGCAACAAAATCCTATTCAGAAGTAAGACCAGTATAGTAAGCGCTTTGCGCTGTTTTGCTCTCTTCAATGTCTCTTAGCCTTAGTAAATTCAAAAACTCAAAAATATTTATATACAGTTGACCTCCGCACCTGCAGATTCCACCATCTGTGGATCCTGACCCTCAGAGGGCCTCCAGGACATGACCAGAGCCACTTCTGGTTCATAGACACAACTTACAATCACATCAGGAAGGTGTTCTGAGGCCAGGGGAGGCACATGGAGTAGCCGGCAGACTTCCTTCCACCTCAGAACACCTCCTGAACACGGCCAGAAGTCAAGGGCCAAACCAGAATTGGCTTCTACTTGCGTTGGAGAGGTGGGGAGGCCCATGGAGTGAGTCATGGGCCCAGCATGGCCTCCAGAGGGCCCAGAGCACCCGTAGCATGAATGATTGTGGTGCTGCACCAGCCCTCCCCCTGCCCACAGATTCCAGCATCCCCCAATTTCAGTATCCAACCGGGGGGGGAGGGGTCCTAGAACGGATCCCCTGTAGATAAGAAAGGCCTACTTTTTTCCAGATTTTGAACCAATTCACAAGTCTCTTCAGGTTTCGGCTGCATCTAATTCAAATATATTACTTTTCCAGTACTTAGTTGTCTCTTAAAACTTTTAAAAATTAACAAAATTAATAAACTGGAATAAAAACAGAAAAAGCTTTTTGTTTTTTTAAAAATAAACCCATTTTCAAACACCCCTATCCATTAGGCCAGTGGTTCTCACACATTTAGCACTGGGACGCACTTTTTAGAATGAAAATCTGTCAGGACCCACCACAAGTGATGATATGACATCACTGATGATATGACCAGTGATGAAGTGACATCATCGAGCAGGAAAATTTTTAACAATCCTAGGCTGCAATCCTACTCACACTTACCCAGGAGTAAGTCCCATTGACTATCATTGTTAAAAGAATATGCATAGCAGCTACAGGTCTGTAATATTTACCCAAATGCAGTCACATCCCATGGTAGCATCAGGTCTAATATATTAAAACTAAAATATTGAAATGAATGGGGACCCACCTGAAATGGGCTCGCGACCCACCTAGTTTCCCAGCCCACAGTTTGAGAAACACTGCATTAGGCTAAAAGTGGGATGTCTGCCTTCATCTTTCCCCATTTTTTGCTTGAATTCCATTGTCTTGGTTATCTGTCCTTTACAATGAAGCTTTAGCGGATACAGCAGCCTACTTGTGGCAAATACAACTGATGCATTGACTACAAAGTGCCCTGAGGGTAGACTCACACTTGTTCATTTTCCACATCTCCAGAGATGGTTCGCCTGCAGATGTAGGGAAGAGATTTGGCCCTCACCATGCCCAGACACATCGCACACCAGCAAAATGATGTCTCAGCCTTCAGTAATTGGCTACTGAAAGGGGACACACCCCAGCCAGTGGGTTGAAACAGGAACCATCAGACTCCTGCCCAAGAAAAAAAAACCATGCACAATGTTTCAAAATCCAGAAGGGTTATTTTATTGAACTAAACTTGCTTTGCCTTAGATCCGATCAGTGCACATTTTACAGAACCCAGAGTGAGCTCAGCAATCAATTCCCAGTTCATTTCTTGCCAGCAAGAAAGAAGGATAAATACAAAGAAAGCTTATTTTCCTGGAAGAGTTTCAGAGAGAGGATGAAGATTCTGGTATAGGGTCACAGATAAACACGGATGTGCTCACACCTGATGTGGTGCCAGGCGGGGAAAAGGTGTGGCCAGGTGTTTGTGTGTAGAGAGGGAGGGAGAAGCACAGGTTGGATGGAAGTGTGTGTGACACACCCAGGAGTCCTGGAGGCATGGTGGGTGTGCAAGTCACCCTTTTTGCATCCCCTTGTCTAGCTCATTCTGGCCAGCAAAGTCCGTCAGTAGGGAGAGTTCTGGTACACCTTCTAGACAGAGGTGCTGCTGGGCAGCTGCTGGGGCCAGGGAAGGGAAGGGATCGTTGCTGGCCCAAGGACAGGCAAGAGACCATGGCTGGTTCACTCCTAGAAAGTGCATTTTTCTGCCCAGGGAACACTCTGGGCCTGGGGAAGGGGTGAGAATGGGAAAGGGATACAGAGCCATCTCTATATTACATTAAAATAGACTATCCTTAAAAAATATTTTAATTGCTATAAAAACCTCACCTTTACAGGCTGGCTGAGCTGGGATGCTTTGGAAGAGAACTGCATGCTCCTCAGGAACTGATCCTGGGCAGGGGCTGGAAAGTGCCAGGATTGGAGCTGACTGTGGGGCCATCCCTGGGTTCAACGGCGCCCTGCCTTGCAAGGTGCCAGGAACCCAAACTAAGTAGCTAGTCCACAAGACTCAGAAGCGGAAAGGACAGCTGGATCTCCCAAACTCAGCCTTATCATTAACCATGGAACACAGGGGGCTGTCCTGAAACATAGGAAGTAGTGGCACCACCACCCCAAATCCACCAGCAACAGCCCCCACCACCTTGTCTGTCCACCACACCCACTGCGAGGAGAGGCTGAGCTGCCTCATCCTGCCTCCACCACTCAACTCAAAGCCCACCCTGTTAGCTTCTGAATCACTTGGCCTGAGTTCAAGAGGCTCTGGCCCAACCCAGGCCATGTTGCAGGTTCTTGTGCCCATCCTGATCACACAGAAATGAGGGTGGGGGTCTCATGTTAGCATCCAAAGCAGGTGTCAGTGAAGAAAATGGACCTGTCCCCACCTCGTGCAGGCTGTCACCTTGGTCCCTCTTCTTTTTCCCAGCCTGGTTCTGATGCCAAACAAGATCCAAAGTGGAGGGACCCAGAAAGGCCAGGTGGGGGGAGGCTCAGCCCCCCTTTTGATGAAACAGCCTCCCTTCTGCCTCAACCACACTTTATGCACAAACAGGCCGGAAACAAGACTAAGCATACTTGTCTCCACCAGGTCTGCTGGCCCACCAATTTCAAAGGAATCCTGGAGAAAAGTGCAGATGTGCTGGACCGCCATGCCCAGCTGAGACCCTGGCAAGATTCAGTCCATAATGGAGGTGACTGCTGTTGCACTGGCCAAGGCTCCCGGTAGAACCAACTTCACCCTGGTCTCTCCCTGGCCAAAAAGGGGCAGGGCAGAAAGCTGGGGCTGAAGTGACCACAAGTGCAGCCAGGTGGGAGATGGCTGGCAGAGAGCAGGAAAAACTTGGGCTCAGGAGCAGAGTGAAGGCAGACACCTCATGGACCCCTGTTTGAACAGTTCTGTGGAGGAGAGGTTAGCTCTGCGCAGGGCAAACCAACTCCCAAGCACCCAAAAGTGCATAACTGGCCATTTCAAAGTCAAAATGGAGGTGGGGGGAAGCTGCCCCCGAGATAAGTGTCAGGCAGAATAGAAGTGGAACCCTCCCCCTTCCCCAGGGCCTATGGCAGCCACAGCTGGACTTGCATGCTTCTCTCCAGCAGAGCTTGGCTGAGCCACCTCGGAGATCTTTCAGTGGAATTAAAGCCACTGCCTGGCCCCTGACAAAGGTTTCTCCAGTACAGGCCACCCATGGCTGCAGAGGCTCTGGGCATTAGGTCATCAGAGGAGCATGCAATAAATGGAGGGGGAAGGCTCTACTGGGTTTGGAGAGTTTCAATAAGGATGGGAGGGCAGGGAAGCGAGCAGGGAAGCAGGCAGCCAGTTTTGGCTCATCCGGTTCTAGCAGATACAGAGAACTAGAGTCAAAACACATTCTCACGCAGGCAGGCGGGCGGGCGGGCGGGCGGGCAGGCAGGCAGCAGCCATTCATTGGGACAGAGGATCTTGGGAATGGAACCAACAGTTGCCTCTGGCCTGTGCCCTGCATTTCCCGTTGTCGTTGTCATCATCCTTTTCCCCACTTCTCTCCTGCAGTTGCAACACAGGACTAGATGACATGGCAGCAGTTGAACTGCCCAAGAGAGAGAAGACTCTCCTTGGAGGTGGGCCGCATCCGGAAGGCGAGGGCCTTCTCACAGAGCGGAAACTGCAAGATCCTGTCCTTCAGGTTGGCACTCTTGCCCTTGGCAGGGTCGAGCTTGATAACGTTGTCTGCCAAGCTCTCGCTGCCACCGGGGCTACCATGGCTGTCATGGAGATGTTTTGGCCTGTTGGCCGGTCCCGTCTCAAGGTTCTTGCCCGGCTTCCGGGACGTGTCTTCTGGGTCCATTGCAGCTGTTACCCTGGCAACTCTCTGGGGGCAGCTGTCCTGAGTGGCAGCCTCACTGGGCCGAGGAAAGGAGTTTCCCATCTTGGTCTTCAGGAGCTCCTCCTCAGTGGCCATTTTGGGAGTGTTGTTGTTGTTAGCCTCTTCCCTCTCAAGGGGTTGTTCTGTTTGGCTCGTCTCTACCTCAGTTCCCCGATTCGGTCCCTCCTCCTGGCAAGCCCTGTTGCTGTTCTTGCTGCTGTCCATCACAGGCTTGCCCTCCGGGCCGCCCTTCCTCAGCGGTGGTCCGAGGCTCATTTTCCCTCCTTGCATGCCGAGCCTGCTGCCCCCCTGCCACAGGGTTTGGCTCCTGCTGTGCTCCTCCCTTGGGCACACAGGCTCCTGCGGAAGGACCAGGCCAAGGCCCATCTCAGGCCCTTGCTCCAGAGACCGTGGCCTTGGGAAACCAGCAGTTGGATTCTTCCCCATTTTATTGTGGGCTGCAAGGCTTCGGCAGAACAAGAAGGATGCTTTGGCACTTTGGAAATCACGCATCTGCTCTTGGTTCAAAGAGGAAGTTCTCCTTCTAAAGAGGCCAGGCTTCCCCTCTTCCTCCTCCTCTTCCTCATCCTCCTCTTCCTCCTCCGATATCTGCTGTAAGGCGGGGGTGCTCTTTGCAATGGGGGATTCAATGAGGGAGGGTCGAATCAGTGCTCGGATGGGCTGCCTGCATCTGTGGAAGCCAGAAGACTCATCTTCACCCAGAGCAGAGAAGCAAAGGGCTGACTTCCCAGAATGCTCAGAAAACTTTTCTAAAGTGCTCTTGGTGGTGGGGAGGAGCTGGGGGCTCTTCTCTGGAGGGGGCAAGGGACAACTGGGGTCACTCACAGTGCTGAAAGTGCTTCTGAAAGGAAGAGAGAAACCAGAGGGGTTCAGGACCCACACATGGCACAATGCCCAGGCCTGCACAATAGGACCATCGGAGAACAAAAGACACCTGCCTGCTCTGGACGTGCTGGGCCAGGTTGTAGACCAGACTGGGACTGTGGCTCTGTTTCTCCTGTTTCTCACGGAGGATTCTCTCGGCCAGCAGGAAGTAGGTGGCAGTAACGTGGTTGTAGCGGTCGGCTTCCAGTGCTCTGCAGGAACACAAGAAGTGAGCATCAGCAGGCATGTGTGGTGCATCCATGAGGACACACCTGTGGCCCAGCAGCACACAAGGAGCCTTCCTGGAGGAGGCTCCCTGAAAGGAGCACAAATGGAGTGGGCGCAGAAGGCTGGAGTCTGGACTCACAAACAAGGATACCAAGGTCTACCCCTGGCAGGGACCCCAGAGACATAGCCCTAAATAGGCCCAAGAGAAGAAGCCCACAGACTTGGTCAGTAGTCTTCAGGACAGGCTGATTTGGAGGCAAAGCCACACCTGGCCCCACCTCCCTAATGGACGTGTGGAGCGTCAAGTGGAGCAAGGGAGGCGAAGGGCCAGAGAGAGGCCAGACCAGGAAGGAATCCAGCTGGAACGAGAAGTTCTATGAAAGACTAGAACTATTCAATTGTAAAAATCCCTACGGGGGTTGAGAACAGCCTGCCTATGTAAACTGCCTTGGATTAAAGTATGAGGAGAAATAAAGGCGGTATATAAATACCAGTATAAATAAATAAATAATGGAAGGCTGGTGCTGGAAAACTGCCCTGCTCCTTGCGGGTCTGTCCATCTCCTCCTTAGGGCCAAAGGTGAGCGGATGGGAGTGGGGAGAGTTGGTCCCTTGCCCTGGCTGAGACATGACCTTTACAGCCTTCTCCCCCAGCATGGGCTGCATCCAAATTTCAAGGGAGTCTCCAGGGTCTGTTCCTGTGGTCAGCTGCATGCAGCAGGAGGGGGGAAGTGCCGTAGTCACTTCTCCCCCTTCCCTGAGGGAACCTATTGGCTGGAAGTAAACAAGGAGGTGGTGGCAGCCCTGCTTTCTTGCCATGTGACATGGGCAGCCACTTCCAACAACCAGACTGCTCACCCCACCCCCCAGATGCCTTGCCAGGGGAGCATGAGACACCTCAAAGTGTGCTAGAATGTAGTACAGCCAACCCTCGACTTCACAGACTGATGGGAAGAACAGAGCCACTGAGAGGAATTTTATCAGGGAGTACAAAATTTGTTTTGGGCCCCTTCCCTTCTCTCTTCAAATGCGACTTTGGCTCCTGGGTCCCCTTTTTTGGCTCCTTTTGGCTCCAAAGCCCCCCCTTTTTACTCCCTGTGGCTCCTGGGCCCCCCTTTTTACCCCAGGCCCAGATGTACCCCCTGCACCCCCCTCTCAGTGGCAAGGGTGGGAGAGATGTCCATGCAAAATCTGAATGCACGGATGACGATGGAGACGTGTATGCACAAAGCCCATACAACTACTTTTTAGTGAAGCAGAAAACATTCATCATTTTTGGAAAGAAAGTCTGTTCATCATGATCCAATAAATCAAGGAGCCACTGTATGAGGCCCAAAGACTCCATCTCTCCTACTCCTGAGCACTAGAGCGGATGCCACTGAGCTCACCCTGAAGTGTGTTTTGCTTCCCCTGACGACAACAACAAAGAATGGATCTGAATAGTGGACCCTAATCTAGAACCCATAGAACTCCTCTGGGGTTCCTTTCCTGTAACACTTGCAGTGAGGCTGTCCCTCCTGTTCCTTGCTGAAGGGTGACAAGCACCTCCCCCCTCCCCCACAGTTGCAAAGGACACTCACTCCTGGATGGTCTCCCGGTCTGCGATATTGCCACACATCATGGCCTGGATGATGATGTCATGCTCCTCTTCCGAGACCCGCTTGTGTGATGTCAGGGGTAAGAGACAGCGGCTGGCAGGAGAGGGGTCCACCCCCTGCAGCCATGGGTGACTCTCAATCTGTTCCAAGGAGGCTCTGTGTTGCGGATTCCGCTGCAGCATCTGGGAAATCAAGCTGTCAGAGAGAGAGAGAGAGAGAGAGAGAGAGAGAGAGAGAGAGAGAGAGAGAGAGAGTTGGTCAGCAGCCCCCACCTCATGCGCCCCATCCACCCACTGACCAGAAATCCAGACAGCCTGCATGAAGTGTGCTGGGAAAAGTGCTTTATCCATCTCTCTTCCTCCCTCCCCAGCCAATGCGCTGGGAACAGAACTGAAGCCAGGCACTGGCTCCGGGACTCCCCTCTGTACATGTGAGGTGGGGGAAGGGAGAGAACATCAGGACAAAGTCCTCTCCAGAGACTGAAGGGCTGCTGGTCCCACAATGCCAGGGTGTATGACAAGACCACTGCATCCTGGATAACTGTGTCCTGGTCAAATGCGTCCCGGAATTGAACATTTGTGTTCCTCCTTTTTGCGGACCAGGCATTTGTGTCCCAATATACGTATATTTATATTAGAGGTACTTTTTAATTTTTTTAACATGAAAGTAGAGTTAGGGTTAGGGCTGGGATAAGAGGCTTAAAATATATAACATGGGCCTTCTGGAAGTGTGACTGTGCAGGCTCCCTTGTCCTGGAGCAGACTTCTATCTCCACTGCCAAAATGGGCAGAGGGAGGGAGCTGGAGGGCCACCCGGCACAACCCTGCCTGTAGCCACAGTGGCAGGACCCCAAAGTGAGGGCTGGGTGGGGAGCACATGTCATACTCTGCACACTGGGAGGAGACGTGTGGCGGGATGATGTAGCGACAGTCCAGGATCATGGTCAGTGTCTCGCTGTCATTGGCCTCCTGGAAGGGCGGCTGCCCACACACCAGCATATAAAGGATGACGCCCAAGCTCCAGATATCTGTGGGGGGGAGAAAGAAAAAAGGGAGAAAAGAAGGAAAAAAGAGAGCATGAGAAAGATTCATGCAAGCACCACAATAACACAGGACTCGCCCAACATCCCCTCCACCTCATGATACATAGTTCCTAATTTTGTCAGGAGGTCAGAGGTGGTTCTGACTGTATCACCTGGCCTTACACAGTCAGGTCAATGCTGTCTCACTTTACTTCATCTGTTTCTCTTCCTCTACCCACAGTTATGTCCCAGAAAGAAAGGACCGCTGTCAGATGGACACCAAATTTGGCGGAAGGGTCAAATAGTTCACCTCATCAAGAAAAAGGAAGTCCACCTATGTGCAGAGTGTAGGAGCACCCAAACAGCCACAGAGACTTCCAGGAAGCTTCTATGGAGACAAAGAGATGCTAGATAGGCTACAAAAGAAAGGAAAGGTAGCAGGACTCCTGAGGTAGCTGAGGCAGCTTGAAAGTCACCTAGCCAAAGTCACCCAGGCAGTCACCCACCCACTCTCTGGCTGAAAGTCTTCCCGAAGGCTCCACAAAGCCTCCAGACTTCAAGGCAGTCTACCTCTGAAGCCCAGATGCTGGGGGGCAGCTTGTGTGGAGGGCCTGTATTCCCAGGGACAGCTGGTGGGCCACATGGGAGACAGTGTTTCTGACCTGATCCTGCAGGGCATTTCCTCTGCTCTTAAAGCTGTGACCTTTCCACTGAAGCATCTAGCTGGCCACTATGGCAAGGAGGAGGCTGTATGAGAGGGCCTTCCAGTCAATGAAACAGCAGCATCAGGGTTCTTTGGGGGCTTCCCCTAAGCTGCAGAATGGGAGGCTCTGGAGCAATCCTTGGTGCCTGCCCAGCCTCTGACCCTCAGAGGACTGGCCAGAGAGGTCTCCCTGAGCTCTTGTCCTGAGCCCAGTTCCACCACCTTTTCCTGCTTTAATCCCAGTACCTGTTTCAGTCCAGCTGGCCATACAGGTGGCTCCTCAGTGAGAAAGGAAGCCGCACAACCCAACTACCCACCTTGCCCATCTTCTACCATTGCAGAAAAATACGCCAGCAGGTGTTCATCTGCAGAGTAGCTGGGCTCTTGTTCCTTGTGTTTTAACCCTTTTCCCCCCATGACTGATATTAATGGCTGTTTCATTACTGTGTTTTGTGAGCACTGCCTTGGGCAAAAAGGTGGAGTCTTAATGTTCACTGTGAGTTTTGGGGGGGGGAGGGGAGAGATCTGCAGTACAGAGGCATCCTGTGCCCTTCCCATGAGGGGAGGTGGCTGACGCTCAGCATGGAGGGAAGGGCAGGGCCGGGCACAAAGTTTGTCTGGAAGCTCAGAGCAGCAGGGAGAGCATGTCTCTGTCTCTCTGGGAAATGTTTCTATCTAAATGTGCAAAGCCACTTCTCCCAACACAGCCTGGTATGACCATGAAACCAAGCCCCAAGGAGGGCTGTGCAGACACAGGAACAAGTTGGCTTCTCAATACCCAGTCATCAGGGTCAGGGAACTTGGTTGAACCCCTTATGGGAGCAGAGGAAGGGTGGGAAGTGCAGTTGGTGGAAGCTGGAAGAGGCTCTCCCCTTCACCTTTATAACAGAGGAAGCAGAGCACAGATGGCCAAAGAGATAAGCTGCCTCCAATTGGACTGAGTACCATGGCAGCAGCCCTGCCTTAATCGGCTCAGGCTCAGTGGCACTCCAGGCACTGCAGTTGTTCCCTGGAACTCAGCCCTGGAGGTAGAGAGATGGCCAGGCAAGCCGACATGCCCAAATATCCTGGCTGCTGTTCCAGGCAGTTGAAATGTCACCAAAATGATGTCTCATGCTAGGCAGGTTCAAGCAGGAGAGGAGAGAGCTTGATGCACAGTGGGTGAAAGTAGCAGCTCAGAGTCACTTGTCAGGGTCCATGATGAATGGATTGGCCAGTGGGGCTCCATACCCTCCACTTGCCCAGGCAGGGCAGAAGGAAGCTTTGTCCTGAGTACATCAGCCTGGCACTGCAGACACTCTCTCCAGCTGGAATAATGGTAGATGGGTCAGTGTCCGTTCGCTTGTGACCCATAAGAGAGCATCCTAAAAGAGATTTGATGTAGACACCCATGGCTCTTTCAGTGACTTCCGGCTCAGGGACCCTGCCCAGGACTGAGAGACCTTGACCATTCCGGGGGATTCTACCTCCTTCCCACTGCTTATCTTCTCCAGTTACTATTCGGGGACCCGAGGCTTGTGCTGCTCCATTTCCTTGCTCACATGGCCCCTTGTTCCTACATGATCAGGCTATTTTTCCACTTCAAGGTAACATCTACAGTCCTCTCTTTGAAAGAGGCTCTGTTCCTGCAAACTGCATTGGCCACAGTCTTCTCCCCCCCCCCCCATTAGTCAAATCCCCTTTCAGAGAAGACAGATGTTTCCCCTGCTCCTCTCAACACACAGGTGGGTACCCACAAAATGCTGGCTGAGAGCAGGTCAGGCCCTCCTCCTCTCTCCTGGAGTCTCCAGGAGATTCCAGCTCCAGGGGAACCTGTCTTGGCATCCTTGGTTGGCCCCCTGACAAGCAGTGCAGAAGCAGAGAAATCTCTCTCTGGTCTTCAAAGTACACAAAGTGGCCATGCTGGTCTTGTGGAGGTCCCAGGCAAATGTCCACCATTGCCACCCCCTGGTATCAGACCTGGGAAAACCAGGATTGCTGCAGGAAGACAAAACAAAGTCCTGCTTCTGCACTTTCAGCAGTGGAACCAAGTGGCTCAGCTGGGGGCTAGAGGATGGCAGCCCCCCCCCCCCCACAATACCCTGACATGGCTCAGGCATCTCTCTTGGCTGATGGCAATTTCCTGTCATGTCCCAGTCACATTTGGTCACCAGTTCTGCAATGTAGTCTGCCTCTGAGGTGTTCCAGGAATGGCACTTCCAAAGGGTAGTCAACTGGACATGTGGCAGGTGAGACCAACTGCAGGTAGACCTGTCCCCTGCAGAGGAAGAGGTCTGCCATATTCTGGCTATGGGGTGTGTGTGTCTGCAAGCTAGGGCTGCCGCACTCTGTCTTTCAGGCACTCTGGAAGATCTGGGCAAGACACAAACCCTGCAGCTCTGCTAACAACAGAGGTGTCTCCACTTTTGTACTGACCATGGTAGACTCAGGCCACAATTCCCCAATTCCCACCTGATGGGAAAGGACATACGGCTGGGCTGGCATTAGCTAGG
>NW_027101468.1:0-29646 GCF_035046505.1 Tiliqua scincoides
GACAAACCTGTCTCTTATAGCTAATCAGTGAAACTGATCTCCCAGTACAAAAGCTGGGATAAACACATAAGACGAGAAGACCCTGTGGAGCTTAAAACGACCGCTAATAAGCACCACTAATGCCCCTAGCCCATAGTTTTAAGTTGGGGCGACTTCGGAACAAAACAAAACTTCCGAGCACAGAACCACCACTTCTCACCAAGGCTAACAAGCCAAAGTACAAAGCCGACCCAGTCATACTGACCAACGAACCAAGTTACCCCAGGGATAACAGCGCTATCTTCTTCAAGAGTCCCTATCGACAAGAAGGTTTACGACCTCGATGTTGGATCAGGACACCCAAATGGTGTAGCCGCTATTAAAGGTTCGTTTGTTCAACGATTAACAGTCCTACGTGATCTGAGTTCAGACCGGAGCAATCCAGGTCGGTTTCTATCTATGACGCTTACTTCTTCAGTACGAAAGGACAAAGAAGAGAGGACCAATATTATAAACACGTCCTTAAAACTAGCTGAACAAAACTCAAGCTAAACAAAGCACCTAGAACACCCCCAGACAAGGGGTAATTATTAGGGTGGCAGAGCCAGGTGAATGCAAAAGACCTAAGATCTTTCTACTAGATGTTCAAATCATCTCCCTAATACATGAATGCATTACTCTTATATATCATTAATCCCCTATTATATATTATTCCCATCTTACTAGCTGTTGCCTTCCTTACACTACTGGAACGAAAAGTGCTCGGTTATATACAACTACGAAAAGGCCCTAACATCATTGGCCCTTATGGGCTATTACAACCATTTGCAGACGGCATTAAACTGTTTATTAAAGAACCCTTACGCCCCTCCTCTTCCTCTCCTGCCCTCTTCATCATAACCCCGACCTTAGCCCTATTTCTAGCCCTTATAATTTGAACCCCCCTCCCAATACCGGCCACCTTAGCAGACATAAACCTAGGCCTTCTCTTCATACTAGCCCTCTCAAGCATAGCAGTATATTCTATTCTATGATCAGGGTGGGCATCCAACTCAAAATACCCATTAATTGGCGCCCTACGTGCGGTAGCACAAACAATCTCATACGAGGTCACCCTGGGAATTATTTTACTAACCATTATTATCCTTACAGGGGGCTTCACTCTACAAATACTCTCAATTACACAAGAACACCAATGACTACTAATTTCATCATGACCTCTTGCCATAATATGGTTTATCTCAACACTAGCAGAAACAAACCGGGCCCCCTTTGATTTAACAGAAGGAGAATCAGAGCTTGTCTCTGGCTTTAATGTAGAGTATGCCGCTGGCCCATTCGCCCTATTTTTCCTAGCTGAATATGCAAACATCATACTAATAAATACCCTAACCTGCATCCTTTTCCTAAACCCAGGAACCTCCCTACCCCCAGACGTGTTCACAATAAACCTAATATTAAAAACAACTATCCTGACAATCATATTCTTATGAACTCGCGCCTCATACCCTCGTTTTCGTTACGACCAACTTATACACCTCTTATGAAAAAATTTCTTACCCCTAACCCTCGCTCTATTAATGTGGCATGCCTCTTTCCCAACAATATTATCAGGACTCCCCCCACAATAAACCAGGAAATATGCCCGAATCCCCAAGGATTACTTTGATAGAGTAAAACACAGGGGTTAAAATCCCCTTATTTCCTTCTTCTCGAAGCACTAGAAAAACAGGACACGAACCCGCACCAAAAGACTCAAAATCTTATGTACTTCATTATACTATTTTCTAGTAAAGTCAGCTAATTAAGCTTTCGGGCCCATACCCCGAAAATGTTGGTTAAAATCCTTCCTATACTAATGAACCCAATCATATCTTCACTGATTCTCTCAAGCGTAGCAACCGGCTCCATCATTACCCTATCAAGCACACACTGACTCCTTGCCTGAATCGGATTAGAACTAAATACCCTAGCCATTATTCCCCTTATCGCCAAACAACACCATCCCCGTGCAACTGAAGCCGCTACAAAATATTTCCTTACCCAAGCTGCTGCCTCAGCCACACTCCTATTCGCCAGCACAATCAATGCCTGATCCACCAGCACCTGAGACATTTCACAACTCACAAACCAACCTGCCTGCATCATAATAACAATAGCTCTAGCCATAAAACTAGGCCTAGCCCCCCTGCATTTCTGACTACCAGAAGTCCTACAAGGCACAACACTAAAAACAGCACTAATCATTACAACTTGACAAAAACTCGCCCCCCTCGCCCTACTTTATATAGCCGCCCCCGCTATCCACCCAAATACACTTCTAATTATAGGGCTACTGTCAACCTTGACCGGAGGGTGGGGAGGCATAAACCAAACACAGACACGAAAAATCATAGCATTCTCATCAATTGCCCACCTAGGTTGAATAGCTACAATTCTCACACTAAGCTCAAACTTAATACTCCTCAACCTATTTTTATACCTCATAATAACAACTACTGCCTTTATAATCCTTATCTTCATCACAGCAAAAAACATTAAAGATTTAACCACCTCTTGAACAATTTCCCCCTCAACCATAGCACTTATATTTTTACTACTAATATCTCTAGGAGGGCTCCCCCCGCTAACAGGCTTTATCCCAAAATGGTTAATTTTACAAGAATTAACAACCCACAACCTATCAATGACCGCAGCCCTACTTGCCCTCTCCGCTCTATTAAGCCTATTCTTTTACTTACGACTATCTTACATCACAACCCTCACAGTGTTCCCAACCACCACACAAACAACACACAAATGACGATTCCAACCTAAACTAAGTACAACCACAATCTCAACCCTCTTACTACCATCCTTACTCCTCTTACCCCTAACCCCAATGATACTTTAAGAGGCTTAGGTTAACAAAACCAAGGGCCTTCAAAGCCCTAAATAAGAGTTCAACCCTCCTAGCCCCTGAAGGCATGTAAAACTTTAACTTACATCTCCTGATTGCAACTCAGGCACTTTAATTAAGCTAAAACCTCCCAGACAGACGGGCCTCGATCCCGTAAATTTCTAGTTAACAGCTAAACGCCCCATCCAGCGGGCTTCAATCTGAGCTTCTTCTAAAAAAAGAAGCTCCGGCACACCTTTGGTGTGCTTCTCTAGATTTGCACTCTAGCGTGAATCACCACGAAGCTATTGTGATAAGAGTGGGACTGGCACCCACCTATACAGGGCTACAACCTGCCACCTACTATCGGCCATCTTACCTGTGACCATTAATCGTTGATTCTTCTCAACCAACCACAAAGATATCGGCACCTTATACTTAATCTTCGGAGCTTGAGCAGGAATAGTTGGTACAGCACTTAGCCTGTTAATTCGGGCTGAACTAAGTCAACCTGGCGCCCTGCTAGGCGATGATCAGATCTATAACGTCATTGTAACAGCCCATGCTTTTGTCATAATTTTCTTTATAGTAATGCCTGTAATAATCGGCGGGTTCGGAAATTGACTAGTCCCCCTAATAATTGGGGCGCCAGATATGGCCTTCCCACGAATAAACAACATGAGTTTTTGACTTCTCCCTCCTTCTCTATTACTGCTACTTGCATCCTCGGGGGTGGAAGCCGGGGCCGGCACCGGGTGAACCGTCTACCCTCCCTTAGCCGGGAACTTAGCCCATGCCGGGGCCTCTGTAGATCTAACCATCTTCTCCCTCCACCTCGCGGGAGTCTCCTCAATTCTTGGGGCCATTAACTTTATTACTACCTGCATCAACATAAAACCACCCTCCATAACCCAATACCAAACCCCTCTATTCGTATGATCAGTAATAATCACGGCAGTTCTACTTTTACTATCACTACCCGTCCTTGCCGCCGGTATCACAATACTACTAACAGACCGAAATTTAAACACATCTTTCTTCGATCCTGCAGGTGGGGGGGACCCAATTTTATACCAACATCTGTTTTGGTTCTTTGGTCACCCAGAAGTCTACATTTTGATTCTTCCTGGCTTTGGAATAATCTCACACATTGTAACCTATTATGCTGGAAAAAAAGAACCTTTCGGCTACATGGGTATAGTATGAGCCATAATATCTATCGGCTTCTTAGGCTTTATCGTATGAGCCCACCACATATTTACCGTTGGAATGGATGTCGATACCCGAGCATATTTCACTTCCGCCACAATAATCATCGCAATTCCAACAGGTGTAAAGGTATTTAGCTGGCTCGCAACTTTACATGGGGGCATAATCAAATGAGATGCTGCCATACTCTGGGCCCTGGGCTTCATTTTCCTATTTACTGTGGGAGGCCTAACAGGCATTGTACTTGCCAACTCATCCTTAGACATTGTTCTTCATGACACATATTACGTCGTAGCTCATTTCCACTATGTATTATCCATAGGTGCCGTATTTGCAATCATAGGAGGCTTTGTACATTGATTTCCCCTATTTTCAGGCTATACACTTCATCAAACTTGAACAAAAGTCCAATTTGGTGTCATATTTGCCGGGGTTAATCTGACCTTCTTCCCTCAACACTTCCTTGGGCTATCAGGAATGCCCCGCCGTTACTCCGACTATCCTGACGCATATACCATCTGAAATACTTTATCATCAATTGGCTCACTAATTTCTCTAGTAGCCGTAATCATAATAATGTTTATCATTTGAGAAGCATTCGCAGCTAAACGAGAAGTTTTCGCCCTAGAACTAACAAACACAAACCTAGAATGACTTCACGGCTGCCCACCCCCTTATCACACTTACGAAGAACCAACATATGTACAAACAAACTCAAGAAAGGGAGGAATCGAACCGCCTTCTACTGGTTTCAAGCCAATCACATAGCCAAGATGCTTCTTTCTCATGAGACCCTAGTAAATTTATTATGTAGCCCTGTCAGAGCTAAGTTATAGGTTAGCCCCTATGGGCCTCATGATGGCACACCCCGCTCAACTCGGATTTCAAGACGCAGCATCTCCCATTATAGAAGAGCTCTTACATTTTCATGACCACGCCATTATAATTGTCTTCTTAATTAGTGCTTTAGTATTATACATTATTTCTTTAATAATAACAACAAAGCTAACACACACAAATACCATAGACGCCCAAGAAGTAGAAATAATCTGAACAATTCTTCCTGCAATCATTTTAATCTTAATTGCCCTCCCTTCCCTTCGCATTCTCTACCTCATAGATGAAATCAACAACCCACACCTAACTGTTAAAGCTCTCGGCCACCAATGATATTGGAGCTATGAGTACACAGACTATCAAGATCTCGCATTTGACTCTTACATAATTCCCTCACAAGACCTCCCTCAAGGACACCTCCGTCTATTAGAAGTAGATCACCGAATAGTAGTTCCAATAGAATCCCCAATTCGCATACTAATCTCCGCAGAAGATGTCCTGCACTCATGGGCCGTACCCGCCCTCGGCATTAAAACAGATGCCATTCCCGGACGACTAAATCAAACAACCTTTATCACTTCTCACCCAGGCTTGTTCTATGGACAATGCTCAGAAATCTGCGGATCTAACCACAGCTTCATGCCCATTGTAGTAGAAGCAATTCCACTAAAACACTTTGAAGACTGAACCACAACAATACTCACTGCATCACTAAGAAGCTTTTATCAGCGTTAGCCTTTTAAGCTAAAGAAGGAGACAACACCTGCCCCCTTAGTGATATGCCTCAATTAAACCCTGCCCCCTGATTAATAATCCTCCTACTTTCATGAACAATCTTATTAACAATTCTCCAAACCAAAACTTTAATAATAACCTCTCAAAATCTCCCAATCCAAAACACCCCCACACCTAAAGCCTCACCTTGAAACTGACCATGAATTTAAGCTTCTTCGACCAATTTTTAAGCCCACAACTCCTTGGAATCCCCCTTATCACCCTAGCAATAATCCTGCCACCAACCCTAATTTTTACAAAAACAAGCCGACTTATCTTAAATCGGCTAGAAACGGTACAAACATGAGCAATCTTTATATTTGTAAAACAACTTATATTACCCCTAAACAAACCAGGCCACAAATGAGCCGCACTCTTAACCTCACTTATATTATTCCTTCTCCTATTCAATTTGCTAGGACTTTTCCCTTATACATTCACCCCAACTACCCAGCTATCAATAAATATGGGTTTAGCAGTACCCTTATGACTAGCAACTGTATTAATTGGCTTACGCAATCAACCAACCCTTTCATTAGGCCACCTTCTACCAGAAGGCACCCCAACCCCTCTCGTACCTGTTCTCATTATTATCGAAACAATTAGCCTACTCATTCGCCCTCTTGCACTAGGCGTTCGACTAACAGCCAACTTAACAGCAGGTCACCTGCTAATCCAACTTATTTCTACCGCCGTATTTGTAATACTACCCATAATAACTGCAACCGCAACACTAACCTTTATTGTCCTCTTACTTTTAACTATTCTAGAGGTCGCAGTAGCAATTATTCAAGCCTACGTCTTCACTTTACTATTAAGCCTATACCTACAAGAAAATACTTAATGATCCACCAAGCACATGCCTATCATATAGTAGACCAAAGCCCCTGGCCCCTAACAGGCGCAATCGCTGCCTTACTTATAACATCCGGACTCGCCGTCTGATTTCACTTCAACAATATACTATTAATGAATATCGGCCTAATTATCCTCCTTCTAACAATACTACAATGGTGGCGAGATATCACCCGTGAGGGAACCTTTCAAGGCCACCACACGGTCCCTGTACAAAAAGGCCTCCGATACGGGATAATCCTTTTTATTACATCAGAGGTCTTCTTTTTTATCGGCTTTTTCTGAGCTTTCTACCACTCAAGCCTGGCCCCAACCCCGGAGCTTGGGGGCTGTTGACCCCCTAGCGGAATTCACCCATTAAACCCATTTGAAGTACCCCTTCTAAACACAGCTGTACTCCTAGCCTCTGGTGTTACCGTAACATGAGCCCACCATTCTATTATAGAAAATAATCGAAAAGAAGCAATTCAAGCCCTTACACTAACCATTGCCTTGGGCCTTTACTTCACCGCCCTCCAAGCCATAGAATACTATGAAGCCCCTTTCGCTATTTCAGATAGCGTTTACGGGTCAACATTCTTTGTGGCAACAGGCTTCCATGGCCTCCACGTAATTATTGGATCAACTTTTTTAATTGTTTGCTTACTACGACAGATCATATATCACTTCACAACAAACCACCACTTCGGATTTGAAGCCGCCGCATGATACTGACATTTCGTAGACGTTGTATGACTGTTCCTTTACATCTCAATTTACTGATGAGGCTCTTGCTCTTTTAGTATCAACCAGTACAAGTGATTTCCAATCACTAAGCCTTAATAAAACCTTAAGAAAGAGTAATGAATATAACAACCATATTCTTAATTACAACAACCCTTATAGTTATCTTAATTACTATTAGCTTTTGATTACCACAAATATCACCAGACACAGAAAAACTCTCCCCATATGAATGCGGCTTCGACCCATTAGGAACCGCCCGTCTACCATTCTCGCTTCGATTCTTCCTAGTTGCAATCCTATTTCTTCTATTCGACCTAGAAATTGCGCTACTCCTTCCGATCCCATGAGCCATAAACCTTATACAACCAACAACCACTTTAATCTGAATATCCGCAATCATTATTCTTCTAACACTAGGCTTAATTTACGAATGATTAGCAGGGGGGCTAGAGTGGGCAGAGTAGGCAGTTAGTATAAATAAAACAACTAATTTCGACTTAGTAGCCCCAGGTTTTAACCCTGGACTGCCATATGACAACATATTTTACCTTTTCCTCTGCCTTCGTACTCGGAATTTTAGGGTTGGCCCTACACCGAACACACTTAGTTTCCGCACTACTCTGTATCGAAGCCATAATATTAGCCCTCTTTATAGCACTTACAGCATTCTCATCTACACTACAACTCCCCTCCACAAACATTTCTCCCATTCTCCTCCTTGCTTTTTCTGCCTGTGAAGCAGGAACTGGCCTCGCCTTATTAGTGGCAACCTCTCGAACACATGGCTCGGACCATCTTAAAAACCTAAACCTCTTACAATGCTAAAAATTCTTTTACCTACCCTTATATTAATTCCAACAGCCCTTCTATCAAAACAAAACATCCTTTTCACAATATACACCTCCTACTCAATACTACTTGCACTAATAAGTCTAGTCTGATTTAAGTATCCTCTAAACCCTAGCATAATATTCTCCTCTTCCTACCTAAACATTGACTCAATTTCCGCCCCATTAATAATCCTTTCCTGCTGACTTCTCCCACTAATAGCCCTAGCTAGCCAAAACCACCTCCAACACGAACCTCTTGCTCGAAAACGAAACTTTTTAGTAGTCATTACAACCCTACAAGTTGCCCTATTATTAACATTCTCCGCAACCGAATTCACCCTATTTTACATTATATTCGAAACAACATTAATTCCCACCCTCATTGTTATTACACGATGGGGAAACCAAGCCGAGCGACTTTCCGCAGGGACATACTTTCTATTTTACACACTTGCTGGATCTCTCCCCCTATTAGTTGCTATTCTATTTTTAAACACTAAATACTCCAACATTTCAATAGTAATAATAAACCTAATTCAACCAGAAACCCCCCACTCATGAACAAATAACATACTATGACTTGCCTGCTTAATCGCCTTCCTAGTGAAAATGCCTTTATATGGCCTCCACCTCTGACTCCCAAAAGCCCATGTGGAAGCCCCTATCGCTGGCTCAATGGTTCTGGCTGCAATTTTACTGAAACTCGGAGGCTACGGTATCATTCGAATCACCCCCCTACTAAACCCACTCTCAACAAAACTATACTACCCCTTTATTATTCTAGCCATTTGAGGCATCATCATAACCAGCTCAATCTGCCTACGACAAACTGACTTAAAATCTTTAATCGCTTACTCATCAGTAAGCCACATAGGCCTCGTAATTGCAGCCGCTTTGATTCAAACCCCATGAAGCCTAACAGGAGCAATTTTACTGATAATTGCCCACGGCCTTACCTCATCAATACTATTTTGTCTAGCAAACACAAACTATGAACGCACCCATAGCCGAACACTCCTTCTAGCCCGCGGCCTGCAACTTATTCTTCCTCTAACAATATCCTGGTGGCTTATAGCTAACTTAATAAATATGGCCCTCCCCCCCACAATTAATCTCACAGGCGAACTTCTAATCATAACATCATTATTCAACTGGTCCCCCCTAACAATCCTCATAACAGGAGTAGGCACTCTCTTAACAGCCACCTACTCACTTCATATATTTTTAACAACCCAACGAGGAAAGCTCCCACAACACGCTATCCAAACAAACCCGACATACACCCGAGAACACCTGCTACTGGTCCTACACATCCTCCCGATACTTATACTTATAATAAAACCCGAACTAATCATAGGCCCCCTTCCTTGTTGTCATAGTTTAACAAAAACATTAGAATGTGGATCTAAAAATAGAAGTTCAAACCTTCTTAATGACCGAGGGGTATTGTATACAAAGAACTGCTAACTCTGCGTCCTGGGATTAACCCCCCAGACTCCTCACTTTTAAAGGATCAGAGTTTAATCCATTGGTCTTAGGAGCCAAAATTCTTGGTGCAATTCCAAGTAAAAGTACATGCACAACATCCCCCACACCACCATAGCCGCTACCTTTCTATTCCTAATAATTCCCATCACAATAACCCTATACCCTCTACAAAACCAATGACACCTCTCCCATGTAAAGGTAGCTGTGCAAACAGCATTTTTTACCAGCATAATCCCCCTGTTTATCTTCATTAACTATGGACTAGAATTCACAACTACAAACATCCACTGAATCAACATCTCTAATTTTAGCATCAACATTAGCTTCATGCTAGACACCTACGCAATTACATTTTTACCCATCGCACTCTTTGTCACATGATCCATCTTGGAGTTTGCCGCATGATATATGACCTCAGACCCCTTTATCAACCGATTTTTTAAGTATCTTCTCCTATTCTTACTAGCTATATTAATTCTTGTTACCGCAAATAATATCTTCCAGCTTTTTATTGGGTGGGAGGGGGTTGGAATTATATCCTTTCTATTAATCGGGTGATGATTCTCACGTTCCGACGCAAACTCATCCGCCCTACAGGCAGTCATTTATAACCGAGTTGGGGATATTGGCCTTATCCTAACAATAGCCTGACTTGCTATAAACACAACCACCTGAGAATTTCATCAACTATTTACTAACCCAAACTCAGTCACCCTTGTCCCCCTCTTGGGTTTAATCTTAGCTGCCGCAGGAAAGTCTGCCCAATTTGGCCTTCACCCATGATTACCAGCAGCCATAGAAGGTCCTACTCCCGTCTCTGCCTTACTCCACTCCAGCACAATGGTTGTGGCAGGTGTATTCCTACTAATTCGCCTCCACCCCCTATTAGAAACAAACACAACAGCCCTATCCACCTGCCTTTGTCTAGGTGCAATAACAACCTTATTCACAGCAATTTGTGCCCTCACACAAAACGATATTAAAAAAATCATCGCCTTCTCAACCTCAAGCCAGCTTGGGTTGATAATGGTCACCGTAGGATTAAACCAACCACAACTAGCCTTCTTTCATATTTCAACCCACGCATTCTTTAAAGCCATGTTATTCCTCTGTTCTGGGTCGATCATTCATAATTTATCAGACGAACAGGACATCCGAAAGATAGGAGGCATTAACAAAGCAATACCCGTTACCACCTCCTGCCTAACCATCGGCAGCCTTGCCCTAATAGGAACCCCCTTTCTATCCGGCTTTTTCTCAAAAGACACCATCATCGAAACAATAAATACCTCCTACCTTAACGCCTGAGCCCTAATACTAACTCTCACAGCAACGGCCCTAACGGCCGCCTACAGCCTACGACTAATCTTCTACGTACAAATAAACACCTCCCGAGGGAACACTCTTGTCATCATTTCCGAAAACAATAAAACCCTAACCAACCCCCTTGTTCGCCTCGCAACAGGAAGCATTTTAACTGGCTTACTCCTTATCTCCTCTGTTCTTCCAATCAAAACAACAGCATTAACCATATCAACAAACATAAAACTGTCCGCATTACTCGTAACAATCTTAGGCCTTTTATATGCTTTAGAACTAGCCACCCAAACAACAACACTCTTGACTCCAAAACATAATAAGTTAAACAACTTCTCAAACCAACTAGGATTCTTCAACATAATCATTCACCGAACCCACCCAAACATTTCACTCATACAAGGACAAAACCTTGCCTCACACCTAAACGACCAACTATGGTATGAAAAAATTGGTCCAAAAATACTAACAATAACCAACACCCCCATGGTCAACAGCATTTCTACTGCCAACAAAGGTCTTATTAAAGCCTACTTAATCATATTTGTCCTATTTATGACCTCGGTGCTCATTTTTATTTTAATCTAATTACCCGCAAAGCCCCCCGCGCCAACCCACGTGACAGCTCTAACGCAACAAATAAAGCCAGCAATAAGCCTCACCCGGAAATTAATAAACAGCCACCCCCCCATGAATATAACAAAGACACCCCACTAAAGTCCGCACGAACAAAATGTAACCCTACACAATCAACCCCAACAACTCCAAACCCCTCCACCACCCACCCCCCACCAAATACCACAAACAACACCGTCACCAAAACAAAATACCCCCCAACATACAACCCAACAGACCAGCTCCCCCATGTCTCAGGGTAGGGCTCAGCCGCCAACGCTACAGAATAAGCAAATACCACCAACATTCCCCCTAAATAAATCAAAAATAAGACCAAAGAAACAAAAGAACTACCCAATCAAACCAACACACCACACCCAACGGCAGCAGCAACCACCAACCCAACCGCACCATAAAGCGGGGATGGGTTTGAGGCAACAGCCACCAACCCCCCCAATAAACAAAAAGATAATAAAAAAATAAAATAAACCATAATTTTTGCCTGGACTTTAACCAAGACCTGCGGCACGAAAAACCACTGTTGTATTCAACTACAAAAACTAATGACCCACAACCTACGAAAAACTCACCCAATCCTAAAGATTGTAAACAACACATTCATTGACCTCCCCACCCCATCAAATATCTCAGCATGATGAAATTTTGGCTCACTACTTGGATTTTGTCTAATCGCACAAGTCCTAACTGGCCTATTCCTTGCTATACACTACACAGCAGACATCTCTTCAGCATTTTCATCAATCGCACACATTTGTCGAGACGTACAATACGGGTGGCTAATCCGAAACCTGCACGCCAATGGGGCCTCCATATTCTTTATTTGCATTTACCTCCATATCGGACGGGGCTTATACTACGGCTCTTACATATACAAAGAAACCTGAAACATTGGGGTCGTTCTTCTTCTCCTTGTAATGGCAACAGCCTTTGTGGGCTACGTACTTCCATGGGGCCAGATATCTTTTTGAGGGGCCACCGTCATTACTAACCTTCTTTCAGCAATTCCCTATATCGGAACAACCTTGGTAGAATGAATCTGGGGAGGGTTCTCAGTAGACAACGCAACACTCACCCGATTCTTTTCATTCCATTTTATTCTGCCATTTATTATCATGGGAACCTCTATACTTCACCTCCTTTTCCTCCACGAAACAGGATCAAATAACCCCACAGGCCTAAACTCCAACACAGACAAAATCCCATTTCACCCTTATTACACCTATAAAGACCTTTTAGGCCTAACATTATTAATCTTCGTTCTCCTCCTACTAGCCCTCTTCTCCCCAAACTTACTAGGAGACCCAGAAAACTTTACCCCTGCAAACCCCTTAGTCACGCCACCACACATTAAACCCGAGTGATACTTCCTCTTTGCCTACGCTATCCTACGCTCAATCCCAAATAAATTAGGAGGCGTTCTTGCCTTATTATTTTCAATCCTAATCCTAATCTTCGTACCCATACTCCATACATCAAAGCAACGAGGAAACACCTTCCGGCCCCTATCCCAAGGGGTCTTTTGACTCCTTATATCAAATATCATTATCCTCACGTGAATCGGAGGACAGCCCGTAGAGGACCCCTTCATCATCATCGGACAAATTGCCTCAATACTCTACTTTGCTATTTTCCTCCTCCTCATACCAATTACAGCCAAACTAGAAGATAAAATACTCAAATGATAGCCCCACTCTAAGCCTTAGTAGCTTAATAGACAAAGCATTGGTCTTGTAAGCCAAAGATGGGAACTAAGACCCCCTAAGGCATCAGAGAGAGGGGACTCAAACCCCCACCGCTAGTCCCCAAAACTAGCATTCTAACTTTAAACTACCCCCTGGCGGCTTTTTTGTCCTCTACCTCAATTCACCCGTATCTGGCCGCCCCTGGCGGCTTTTTTGTCCTCTACCTCAATTCACCCGTATCTGGCCGCCCCTGGCGGCTTTTTTGTCCTCTACCTCAATTCACCCGTATCTGGCCGCCCCTGGCGGCTTTTTTGTCCTCTACCTCAATTCACCCGTATCTGGCCGCCCCTGGCGGCTTTTTTGTCCTCTACCTCAATTCACCCGTATCTGGCCGCCCCTGGCGGCTTTTTATTGCTTTGCTGGTGATCTTACACATACTATGTATAATCGGACATTCACCTCTTGTCCTCATGCATATCATATCCGGTTAATCAGTCAATGATCAATCACAAACTAAGAATAATCGAACAATTAATTTTCAACCTCATGCATATCACAAAAGACTTCAAATTAAGGTTCTAAGACATACTATGTATAATCGGACATTTACCTCTTGTCCACACGCATATCACAACAGACAGATTATTAATGATTTCATACTTACAACACATCTCGAATATTTTCCTCTTTCACACATGCAGATCATAGAAGATTAGATTAGAATGATCTAGCACATATTATGTATAATTGGACATTTGCCCTCTTCGCCTCACGCATATCATGAGGACACTACCCTCTCCCAACCATGCCCATTGGATGCCATCACCCTTCTCCCCTGCTGCTCTCTTGCTCGACAGTTATCTATTATATTCTGCCATCTCCGAGAAACCAGCAATCCCTTAATGACGTGTACTCCCGTTACTAGCCCCGTGGGACACACGGAGTACGTTGGCTATTTCTCACTTTTTCCAAGGCCTCTGGTTCCTACCTCAGGGGCGGTCAAAGGATTCCCAACACTTTCTCACTTTTAACGATGCTTCTGGTTGGTGCATAATGTACACTTTGCCGAGAAATCATAGCATCCCGACCCCCAATGCATCTGGCCTTTTTTATTTTTTTTGGGGGAGTGGATCTCAGAGCCGCTTGCTAAAGTGGTCGCCTACAATTTGCCGTCCGATCTGGACCTACGGTGCACGTGATAAACGTTCCCACGTATAGAGCACGCGATTTCGTTTAATGCTTGAATGACATAAAATTAGTAACAAACGTGTTAAAACGTACGAAAAAGCACCTGTGAACACATGCGACGCAGGTGAAAATACAAGTGCAAATGTGTGCGCAGACGTGGACGTGGGCACGCGGGCGCGCCTGCAGCGCACGTATGTTTGCAAGCGCAAACGTGCGCAGACGTGGACGTGAGCACGCGGGCGCGCCTGCAGCGCACGTGCGTTTGCGAGTGCAGGCATGTGCGCGGGCGCGTTCACAGACGCAGACATGTACACAGGTGCAGGCGCACCCACAACGCAGGTGTCGGTGTAGGTGTAGGTGCGGACGTTCAGCTTGATACACGTAAATAAATACAACTTAATTTTTATGGCAAACCCCCCTACCCCCCTTACCGGTAATTTCTCACTTAGTCAGATTTACTCCTGCCAAACCCCTAAAACAGGATCTGACCAAACTAAAACTACCGGTTGTCCACGACCAGTTCATGCATTCTACAGATTGTAAATGCAGTCGTGGATACTAATATCAGTGCCGTAATGCATATTTACAACATGATTATATATACATTTTTTTTATCTTTTATACAAAAATTTTATGTTATTGTAGCTTAAAATTTTTAAAGCGAAGCACTGAAGATGCTGAGATGGGTGAGTCAAATTTCCCCAAAAACACAAAGTTTTGGTCCTAAACTTGCCATTGTTTTTAATCAAAATTACACATGCAAGCCTCCACACCCCAGTGAGAATGCCCACACAACCCCGAATAGCCAAGTGGAGCAGGTATCAGGATCTCTAACAAACCGAAGCCCACAACACCTTGCTACGCCACACCCACACGGGTACTCAGCAGTGAATAACATTAAGAAATAAGCGAAAGCTTGACTTAGCTATGATTAAGTTTGGCCGGTAAATTTCGTGCCAGCCACCGCGGTTATACGAAAGGCCAAAAACAATGACCCTCGGCGTAAAGCGTGACCAGAATAATGTCAAAAAAATTGAAGGAAAACCAAGCCAAGACTGTAAAATATATTGGCACAAGAACTCCACCAATAAAATGCCTTCAAATAAAAGACTATTCAACCTCACTAAAGCTAGGAAACAAACTAGGATTAGATACCCTACTATGCCTAGCCCTAAACATAGATGGTTAAACACACAAAACCATTCGCCAGAGAACTACAAGCGAAAAGCTCGAAACTCAAAGGACTTGGCGGTGCTCCACATCATCCTAGAGGAGCCTGTCCTATAATCGATACCCCACGCTTTACCCCACCATTCTTTGCAACTCAGCCTATATACCGCCGTCGTCAGCTTACCCTGTGAAAGAAACAAAGTAGGCAAAAAAGTTTACAACTAACACGTCAGGTCAAGGTGTAGCAGATAGAATGGAAGAGATGGGCTACATTTTCTGCCACAGAAAAATACGAAAGGTGTAATGAAACACACACCCAAAGGAGGATTTAGAAGTAAGCTAAATAAGAGTCTTTATCTTAAATTTGCTCTGGAGCGCGCACACACCGCCCGTCACTCTCATCGTCCAAAAATAAACTTAACATATAAAAATACTAACAATATAGATGAGGCAAGTCGTAACAAGGTAAGCGCACCGGAAGGCGTGCTTGGAACAACAACCAGTAGCTTAAAACAAAGCATTCAACTTACAATTGAAAAATGTTAGTGAGATCCTAACCTTTTTGAGCCAAACAACTAGCCCAATCACATAAACAAATCCTCTCATTAACAAAATAAATCATTCGACAAAACTAGTATATGTGATAGAACCTAACCAAAACGGCGCAACAGAAAAAGTACCGCAAGGGAACCCTGAAAGAATAATGAAACACACAAGCAAAACAAAGCAAAGATAAACCCTTGTACCTCTTGCATCATGGTCCAGCCAGAATAAAACAGACAAAGAGAACTTCAGCCTGTACCCCCGAAACCAAGTGAGCTACTACAAGACAACTGTAAGAGTGCACCCATCTCTGTGGCAAAAGAGTGGGAAGATCTAGTAGTAGCGGTGAAAAGCCAAACGAACTTGGTGATAGCTGGTTGCTCAATAAATGAATTTTAGTTCAACTTTAGGTTACTTCCAGCAAACAATAGCACGCATTTTAACCTAAAAGGTATTCAATGGGGGTACAGCCCCATTGAAATAGGATACAACCTGACTTAGAGAGAAAGCAACATAACCTACGCCCAGTAGGCCCTAAAGCAGCCACCAGTAAACACAGCGTCACAGCACAAAGACAATAAATCCCCCCTGTGTCTGCCACCTCCTAAAAACCTACCGAGCCACACTATTATTATAGACAAACTAATGCTAGAACTAGTAACAAGAAGCCCTTCTCTTAAGCACCCCCTTGACCCAGAAATAGAAAACCTACTGGACATTAACAGACCAAAACAGGAACAACAATTAAACAGCCAAAACTGTTACAAAAACTGTCAACCCGACACCGGTGTGCTAAAAAGATAGATTAAAAGCTGTAAAAGGAATTCAGCAAAACCTTGTCCCAACTGTTTACCAAAAACATAGCCTTTAGCTAAACAAGTATTAAAGGTCCTGCCTGCCCAGTGAAACTTTTAAACGGCCGCGGTATCCTAACCGTGCAAAGGTAGCGTAATCACTTGTCTTCTAAATAAAGACTAGTATGAACGGCTAAATGAGGACAAACCTGTCTCTTATAGCTAATCAGTGAAACTGATCTCCCAGTACAAAAGCTGGGATAAACACATAAGACGAGAAGACCCTGTGGAGCTTAAAACGACCGCTAATAAGCACCACTAATGCCCCTAGCCCATAGTTTTAAGTTGGGGCGACTTCGGAACAAAACAAAACTTCCGAGCACAGAACCACCACTTCTCACCAAGGCTAACAAGCCAAAGTACAAAGCCGACCCAGTCATACTGACCAACGAACCAAGTTACCCCAGGGATAACAGCGCTATCTTCTTCAAGAGTCCCTATCGACAAGAAGGTTTACGACCTCGATGTTGGATCAGGACACCCAAATGGTGTAGCCGCTATTAAAGGTTCGTTTGTTCAACGATTAACAGTCCTACGTGATCTGAGTTCAGACCGGAGCAATCCAGGTCGGTTTCTATCTATGACGCTTACTTCTTCAGTACGAAAGGACAAAGAAGAGAGGACCAATATTATAAACACGTCCTTAAAACTAGCTGAACAAAACTCAAGCTAAACAAAGCACCTAGAACACCCCCAGACAAGGGGTAATTATTAGGGTGGCAGAGCCAGGTGAATGCAAAAGACCTAAGATCTTTCTACTAGATGTTCAAATCATCTCCCTAATACATGAATGCATTACTCTTATATATCATTAATCCCCTATTATATATTATTCCCATCTTACTAGCTGTTGCCTTCCTTACACTACTGGAACGAAAAGTGCTCGGTTATATACAACTACGAAAAGGCCCTAACATCATTGGCCCTTATGGGCTATTACAACCATTTGCAGACGGCATTAAACTGTTTATTAAAGAACCCTTACGCCCCTCCTCTTCCTCTCCTGCCCTCTTCATCATAACCCCGACCTTAGCCCTATTTCTAGCCCTTATAATTTGAACCCCCCTCCCAATACCGGCCACCTTAGCAGACATAAACCTAGGCCTTCTCTTCATACTAGCCCTCTCAAGCATAGCAGTATATTCTATTCTATGATCAGGGTGGGCATCCAACTCAAAATACCCATTAATTGGCGCCCTACGTGCGGTAGCACAAACAATCTCATACGAGGTCACCCTGGGAATTATTTTACTAACCATTATTATCCTTACAGGGGGCTTCACTCTACAAATACTCTCAATTACACAAGAACACCAATGACTACTAATTTCATCATGACCTCTTGCCATAATATGGTTTATCTCAACACTAGCAGAAACAAACCGGGCCCCCTTTGATTTAACAGAAGGAGAATCAGAGCTTGTCTCTGGCTTTAATGTAGAGTATGCCGCTGGCCCATTCGCCCTATTTTTCCTAGCTGAATATGCAAACATCATACTAATAAATACCCTAACCTGCATCCTTTTCCTAAACCCAGGAACCTCCCTACCCCCAGACGTGTTCACAATAAACCTAATATTAAAAACAACTATCCTGACAATCATATTCTTATGAACTCGCGCCTCATACCCTCGTTTTCGTTACGACCAACTTATACACCTCTTATGAAAAAATTTCTTACCCCTAACCCTCGCTCTATTAATGTGGCATGCCTCTTTCCCAACAATATTATCAGGACTCCCCCCACAATAAACCAGGAAATATGCCCGAATCCCCAAGGATTACTTTGATAGAGTAAAACACAGGGGTTAAAATCCCCTTATTTCCTTCTTCTCGAAGCACTAGAAAAACAGGACACGAACCCGCACCAAAAGACTCAAAATCTTATGTACTTCATTATACTATTTTCTAGTAAAGTCAGCTAATTAAGCTTTCGGGCCCATACCCCGAAAATGTTGGTTAAAATCCTTCCTATACTAATGAACCCAATCATATCTTCACTGATTCTCTCAAGCGTAGCAACCGGCTCCATCATTACCCTATCAAGCACACACTGACTCCTTGCCTGAATCGGATTAGAACTAAATACCCTAGCCATTATTCCCCTTATCGCCAAACAACACCATCCCCGTGCAACTGAAGCCGCTACAAAATATTTCCTTACCCAAGCTGCTGCCTCAGCCACACTCCTATTCGCCAGCACAATCAATGCCTGATCCACCAGCACCTGAGACATTTCACAACTCACAAACCAACCTGCCTGCATCATAATAACAATAGCTCTAGCCATAAAACTAGGCCTAGCCCCCCTGCATTTCTGACTACCAGAAGTCCTACAAGGCACAACACTAAAAACAGCACTAATCATTACAACTTGACAAAAACTCGCCCCCCTCGCCCTACTTTATATAGCCGCCCCCGCTATCCACCCAAATACACTTCTAATTATAGGGCTACTGTCAACCTTGACCGGAGGGTGGGGAGGCATAAACCAAACACAGACACGAAAAATCATAGCATTCTCATCAATTGCCCACCTAGGTTGAATAGCTACAATTCTCACACTAAGCTCAAACTTAATACTCCTCAACCTATTTTTATACCTCATAATAACAACTACTGCCTTTATAATCCTTATCTTCATCACAGCAAAAAACATTAAAGATTTAACCACCTCTTGAACAATTTCCCCCTCAACCATAGCACTTATATTTTTACTACTAATATCTCTAGGAGGGCTCCCCCCGCTAACAGGCTTTATCCCAAAATGGTTAATTTTACAAGAATTAACAACCCACAACCTATCAATGACCGCAGCCCTACTTGCCCTCTCCGCTCTATTAAGCCTATTCTTTTACTTACGACTATCTTACATCACAACCCTCACAGTGTTCCCAACCACCACACAAACAACACACAAATGACGATTCCAACCTAAACTAAGTACAACCACAATCTCAACCCTCTTACTACCATCCTTACTCCTCTTACCCCTAACCCCAATGATACTTTAAGAGGCTTAGGTTAACAAAACCAAGGGCCTTCAAAGCCCTAAATAAGAGTTCAACCCTCCTAGCCCCTGAAGGCATGTAAAACTTTAACTTACATCTCCTGATTGCAACTCAGGCACTTTAATTAAGCTAAAACCTCCCAGACAGACGGGCCTCGATCCCGTAAATTTCTAGTTAACAGCTAAACGCCCCATCCAGCGGGCTTCAATCTGAGCTTCTTCTAAAAAAAGAAGCTCCGGCACACCTTTGGTGTGCTTCTCTAGATTTGCACTCTAGCGTGAATCACCACGAAGCTATTGTGATAAGAGTGGGACTGGCACCCACCTATACAGGGCTACAACCTGCCACCTACTATCGGCCATCTTACCTGTGACCATTAATCGTTGATTCTTCTCAACCAACCACAAAGATATCGGCACCTTATACTTAATCTTCGGAGCTTGAGCAGGAATAGTTGGTACAGCACTTAGCCTGTTAATTCGGGCTGAACTAAGTCAACCTGGCGCCCTGCTAGGCGATGATCAGATCTATAACGTCATTGTAACAGCCCATGCTTTTGTCATAATTTTCTTTATAGTAATGCCTGTAATAATCGGCGGGTTCGGAAATTGACTAGTCCCCCTAATAATTGGGGCGCCAGATATGGCCTTCCCACGAATAAACAACATGAGTTTTTGACTTCTCCCTCCTTCTCTATTACTGCTACTTGCATCCTCGGGGGTGGAAGCCGGGGCCGGCACCGGGTGAACCGTCTACCCTCCCTTAGCCGGGAACTTAGCCCATGCCGGGGCCTCTGTAGATCTAACCATCTTCTCCCTCCACCTCGCGGGAGTCTCCTCAATTCTTGGGGCCATTAACTTTATTACTACCTGCATCAACATAAAACCACCCTCCATAACCCAATACCAAACCCCTCTATTCGTATGATCAGTAATAATCACGGCAGTTCTACTTTTACTATCACTACCCGTCCTTGCCGCCGGTATCACAATACTACTAACAGACCGAAATTTAAACACATCTTTCTTCGATCCTGCAGGTGGGGGGGACCCAATTTTATACCAACATCTGTTTTGGTTCTTTGGTCACCCAGAAGTCTACATTTTGATTCTTCCTGGCTTTGGAATAATCTCACACATTGTAACCTATTATGCTGGAAAAAAAGAACCTTTCGGCTACATGGGTATAGTATGAGCCATAATATCTATCGGCTTCTTAGGCTTTATCGTATGAGCCCACCACATATTTACCGTTGGAATGGATGTCGATACCCGAGCATATTTCACTTCCGCCACAATAATCATCGCAATTCCAACAGGTGTAAAGGTATTTAGCTGGCTCGCAACTTTACATGGGGGCATAATCAAATGAGATGCTGCCATACTCTGGGCCCTGGGCTTCATTTTCCTATTTACTGTGGGAGGCCTAACAGGCATTGTACTTGCCAACTCATCCTTAGACATTGTTCTTCATGACACATATTACGTCGTAGCTCATTTCCACTATGTATTATCCATAGGTGCCGTATTTGCAATCATAGGAGGCTTTGTACATTGATTTCCCCTATTTTCAGGCTATACACTTCATCAAACTTGAACAAAAGTCCAATTTGGTGTCATATTTGCCGGGGTTAATCTGACCTTCTTCCCTCAACACTTCCTTGGGCTATCAGGAATGCCCCGCCGTTACTCCGACTATCCTGACGCATATACCATCTGAAATACTTTATCATCAATTGGCTCACTAATTTCTCTAGTAGCCGTAATCATAATAATGTTTATCATTTGAGAAGCATTCGCAGCTAAACGAGAAGTTTTCGCCCTAGAACTAACAAACACAAACCTAGAATGACTTCACGGCTGCCCACCCCCTTATCACACTTACGAAGAACCAACATATGTACAAACAAACTCAAGAAAGGGAGGAATCGAACCGCCTTCTACTGGTTTCAAGCCAATCACATAGCCAAGATGCTTCTTTCTCATGAGACCCTAGTAAATTTATTATGTAGCCCTGTCAGAGCTAAGTTATAGGTTAGCCCCTATGGGCCTCATGATGGCACACCCCGCTCAACTCGGATTTCAAGACGCAGCATCTCCCATTATAGAAGAGCTCTTACATTTTCATGACCACGCCATTATAATTGTCTTCTTAATTAGTGCTTTAGTATTATACATTATTTCTTTAATAATAACAACAAAGCTAACACACACAAATACCATAGACGCCCAAGAAGTAGAAATAATCTGAACAATTCTTCCTGCAATCATTTTAATCTTAATTGCCCTCCCTTCCCTTCGCATTCTCTACCTCATAGATGAAATCAACAACCCACACCTAACTGTTAAAGCTCTCGGCCACCAATGATATTGGAGCTATGAGTACACAGACTATCAAGATCTCGCATTTGACTCTTACATAATTCCCTCACAAGACCTCCCTCAAGGACACCTCCGTCTATTAGAAGTAGATCACCGAATAGTAGTTCCAATAGAATCCCCAATTCGCATACTAATCTCCGCAGAAGATGTCCTGCACTCATGGGCCGTACCCGCCCTCGGCATTAAAACAGATGCCATTCCCGGACGACTAAATCAAACAACCTTTATCACTTCTCACCCAGGCTTGTTCTATGGACAATGCTCAGAAATCTGCGGATCTAACCACAGCTTCATGCCCATTGTAGTAGAAGCAATTCCACTAAAACACTTTGAAGACTGAACCACAACAATACTCACTGCATCACTAAGAAGCTTTTATCAGCGTTAGCCTTTTAAGCTAAAGAAGGAGACAACACCTGCCCCCTTAGTGATATGCCTCAATTAAACCCTGCCCCCTGATTAATAATCCTCCTACTTTCATGAACAATCTTATTAACAATTCTCCAAACCAAAACTTTAATAATAACCTCTCAAAATCTCCCAATCCAAAACACCCCCACACCTAAAGCCTCACCTTGAAACTGACCATGAATTTAAGCTTCTTCGACCAATTTTTAAGCCCACAACTCCTTGGAATCCCCCTTATCACCCTAGCAATAATCCTGCCACCAACCCTAATTTTTACAAAAACAAGCCGACTTATCTTAAATCGGCTAGAAACGGTACAAACATGAGCAATCTTTATATTTGTAAAACAACTTATATTACCCCTAAACAAACCAGGCCACAAATGAGCCGCACTCTTAACCTCACTTATATTATTCCTTCTCCTATTCAATTTGCTAGGACTTTTCCCTTATACATTCACCCCAACTACCCAGCTATCAATAAATATGGGTTTAGCAGTACCCTTATGACTAGCAACTGTATTAATTGGCTTACGCAATCAACCAACCCTTTCATTAGGCCACCTTCTACCAGAAGGCACCCCAACCCCTCTCGTACCTGTTCTCATTATTATCGAAACAATTAGCCTACTCATTCGCCCTCTTGCACTAGGCGTTCGACTAACAGCCAACTTAACAGCAGGTCACCTGCTAATCCAACTTATTTCTACCGCCGTATTTGTAATACTACCCATAATAACTGCAACCGCAACACTAACCTTTATTGTCCTCTTACTTTTAACTATTCTAGAGGTCGCAGTAGCAATTATTCAAGCCTACGTCTTCACTTTACTATTAAGCCTATACCTACAAGAAAATACTTAATGATCCACCAAGCACATGCCTATCATATAGTAGACCAAAGCCCCTGGCCCCTAACAGGCGCAATCGCTGCCTTACTTATAACATCCGGACTCGCCGTCTGATTTCACTTCAACAATATACTATTAATGAATATCGGCCTAATTATCCTCCTTCTAACAATACTACAATGGTGGCGAGATATCACCCGTGAGGGAACCTTTCAAGGCCACCACACGGTCCCTGTACAAAAAGGCCTCCGATACGGGATAATCCTTTTTATTACATCAGAGGTCTTCTTTTTTATCGGCTTTTTCTGAGCTTTCTACCACTCAAGCCTGGCCCCAACCCCGGAGCTTGGGGGCTGTTGACCCCCTAGCGGAATTCACCCATTAAACCCATTTGAAGTACCCCTTCTAAACACAGCTGTACTCCTAGCCTCTGGTGTTACCGTAACATGAGCCCACCATTCTATTATAGAAAATAATCGAAAAGAAGCAATTCAAGCCCTTACACTAACCATTGCCTTGGGCCTTTACTTCACCGCCCTCCAAGCCATAGAATACTATGAAGCCCCTTTCGCTATTTCAGATAGCGTTTACGGGTCAACATTCTTTGTGGCAACAGGCTTCCATGGCCTCCACGTAATTATTGGATCAACTTTTTTAATTGTTTGCTTACTACGACAGATCATATATCACTTCACAACAAACCACCACTTCGGATTTGAAGCCGCCGCATGATACTGACATTTCGTAGACGTTGTATGACTGTTCCTTTACATCTCAATTTACTGATGAGGCTCTTGCTCTTTTAGTATCAACCAGTACAAGTGATTTCCAATCACTAAGCCTTAATAAAACCTTAAGAAAGAGTAATGAATATAACAACCATATTCTTAATTACAACAACCCTTATAGTTATCTTAATTACTATTAGCTTTTGATTACCACAAATATCACCAGACACAGAAAAACTCTCCCCATATGAATGCGGCTTCGACCCATTAGGAACCGCCCGTCTACCATTCTCGCTTCGATTCTTCCTAGTTGCAATCCTATTTCTTCTATTCGACCTAGAAATTGCGCTACTCCTTCCGATCCCATGAGCCATAAACCTTATACAACCAACAACCACTTTAATCTGAATATCCGCAATCATTATTCTTCTAACACTAGGCTTAATTTACGAATGATTAGCAGGGGGGCTAGAGTGGGCAGAGTAGGCAGTTAGTATAAATAAAACAACTAATTTCGACTTAGTAGCCCCAGGTTTTAACCCTGGACTGCCATATGACAACATATTTTACCTTTTCCTCTGCCTTCGTACTCGGAATTTTAGGGTTGGCCCTACACCGAACACACTTAGTTTCCGCACTACTCTGTATCGAAGCCATAATATTAGCCCTCTTTATAGCACTTACAGCATTCTCATCTACACTACAACTCCCCTCCACAAACATTTCTCCCATTCTCCTCCTTGCTTTTTCTGCCTGTGAAGCAGGAACTGGCCTCGCCTTATTAGTGGCAACCTCTCGAACACATGGCTCGGACCATCTTAAAAACCTAAACCTCTTACAATGCTAAAAATTCTTTTACCTACCCTTATATTAATTCCAACAGCCCTTCTATCAAAACAAAACATCCTTTTCACAATATACACCTCCTACTCAATACTACTTGCACTAATAAGTCTAGTCTGATTTAAGTATCCTCTAAACCCTAGCATAATATTCTCCTCTTCCTACCTAAACATTGACTCAATTTCCGCCCCATTAATAATCCTTTCCTGCTGACTTCTCCCACTAATAGCCCTAGCTAGCCAAAACCACCTCCAACACGAACCTCTTGCTCGAAAACGAAACTTTTTAGTAGTCATTACAACCCTACAAGTTGCCCTATTATTAACATTCTCCGCAACCGAATTCACCCTATTTTACATTATATTCGAAACAACATTAATTCCCACCCTCATTGTTATTACACGATGGGGAAACCAAGCCGAGCGACTTTCCGCAGGGACATACTTTCTATTTTACACACTTGCTGGATCTCTCCCCCTATTAGTTGCTATTCTATTTTTAAACACTAAATACTCCAACATTTCAATAGTAATAATAAACCTAATTCAACCAGAAACCCCCCACTCATGAACAAATAACATACTATGACTTGCCTGCTTAATCGCCTTCCTAGTGAAAATGCCTTTATATGGCCTCCACCTCTGACTCCCAAAAGCCCATGTGGAAGCCCCTATCGCTGGCTCAATGGTTCTGGCTGCAATTTTACTGAAACTCGGAGGCTACGGTATCATTCGAATCACCCCCCTACTAAACCCACTCTCAACAAAACTATACTACCCCTTTATTATTCTAGCCATTTGAGGCATCATCATAACCAGCTCAATCTGCCTACGACAAACTGACTTAAAATCTTTAATCGCTTACTCATCAGTAAGCCACATAGGCCTCGTAATTGCAGCCGCTTTGATTCAAACCCCATGAAGCCTAACAGGAGCAATTTTACTGATAATTGCCCACGGCCTTACCTCATCAATACTATTTTGTCTAGCAAACACAAACTATGAACGCACCCATAGCCGAACACTCCTTCTAGCCCGCGGCCTGCAACTTATTCTTCCTCTAACAATATCCTGGTGGCTTATAGCTAACTTAATAAATATGGCCCTCCCCCCCACAATTAATCTCACAGGCGAACTTCTAATCATAACATCATTATTCAACTGGTCCCCCCTAACAATCCTCATAACAGGAGTAGGCACTCTCTTAACAGCCACCTACTCACTTCATATATTTTTAACAACCCAACGAGGAAAGCTCCCACAACACGCTATCCAAACAAACCCGACATACACCCGAGAACACCTGCTACTGGTCCTACACATCCTCCCGATACTTATACTTATAATAAAACCCGAACTAATCATAGGCCCCCTTCCTTGTTGTCATAGTTTAACAAAAACATTAGAATGTGGATCTAAAAATAGAAGTTCAAACCTTCTTAATGACCGAGGGGTATTGTATACAAAGAACTGCTAACTCTGCGTCCTGGGATTAACCCCCCAGACTCCTCACTTTTAAAGGATCAGAGTTTAATCCATTGGTCTTAGGAGCCAAAATTCTTGGTGCAATTCCAAGTAAAAGTACATGCACAACATCCCCCACACCACCATAGCCGCTACCTTTCTATTCCTAATAATTCCCATCACAATAACCCTATACCCTCTACAAAACCAATGACACCTCTCCCATGTAAAGGTAGCTGTGCAAACAGCATTTTTTACCAGCATAATCCCCCTGTTTATCTTCATTAACTATGGACTAGAATTCACAACTACAAACATCCACTGAATCAACATCTCTAATTTTAGCATCAACATTAGCTTCATGCTAGACACCTACGCAATTACATTTTTACCCATCGCACTCTTTGTCACATGATCCATCTTGGAGTTTGCCGCATGATATATGACCTCAGACCCCTTTATCAACCGATTTTTTAAGTATCTTCTCCTATTCTTACTAGCTATATTAATTCTTGTTACCGCAAATAATATCTTCCAGCTTTTTATTGGGTGGGAGGGGGTTGGAATTATATCCTTTCTATTAATCGGGTGATGATTCTCACGTTCCGACGCAAACTCATCCGCCCTACAGGCAGTCATTTATAACCGAGTTGGGGATATTGGCCTTATCCTAACAATAGCCTGACTTGCTATAAACACAACCACCTGAGAATTTCATCAACTATTTACTAACCCAAACTCAGTCACCCTTGTCCCCCTCTTGGGTTTAATCTTAGCTGCCGCAGGAAAGTCTGCCCAATTTGGCCTTCACCCATGATTACCAGCAGCCATAGAAGGTCCTACTCCCGTCTCTGCCTTACTCCACTCCAGCACAATGGTTGTGGCAGGTGTATTCCTACTAATTCGCCTCCACCCCCTATTAGAAACAAACACAACAGCCCTATCCACCTGCCTTTGTCTAGGTGCAATAACAACCTTATTCACAGCAATTTGTGCCCTCACACAAAACGATATTAAAAAAATCATCGCCTTCTCAACCTCAAGCCAGCTTGGGTTGATAATGGTCACCGTAGGATTAAACCAACCACAACTAGCCTTCTTTCATATTTCAACCCACGCATTCTTTAAAGCCATGTTATTCCTCTGTTCTGGGTCGATCATTCATAATTTATCAGACGAACAGGACATCCGAAAGATAGGAGGCATTAACAAAGCAATACCCGTTACCACCTCCTGCCTAACCATCGGCAGCCTTGCCCTAATAGGAACCCCCTTTCTATCCGGCTTTTTCTCAAAAGACACCATCATCGAAACAATAAATACCTCCTACCTTAACGCCTGAGCCCTAATACTAACTCTCACAGCAACGGCCCTAACGGCCGCCTACAGCCTACGACTAATCTTCTACGTACAAATAAACACCTCCCGAGGGAACACTCTTGTCATCATTTCCGAAAACAATAAAACCCTAACCAACCCCCTTGTTCGCCTCGCAACAGGAAGCATTTTAACTGGCTTACTCCTTATCTCCTCTGTTCTTCCAATCAAAACAACAGCATTAACCATATCAACAAACATAAAACTGTCCGCATTACTCGTAACAATCTTAGGCCTTTTATATGCTTTAGAACTAGCCACCCAAACAACAACACTCTTGACTCCAAAACATAATAAGTTAAACAACTTCTCAAACCAACTAGGATTCTTCAACATAATCATTCACCGAACCCACCCAAACATTTCACTCATACAAGGACAAAACCTTGCCTCACACCTAAACGACCAACTATGGTATGAAAAAATTGGTCCAAAAATACTAACAATAACCAACACCCCCATGGTCAACAGCATTTCTACTGCCAACAAAGGTCTTATTAAAGCCTACTTAATCATATTTGTCCTATTTATGACCTCGGTGCTCATTTTTATTTTAATCTAATTACCCGCAAAGCCCCCCGCGCCAACCCACGTGACAGCTCTAACGCAACAAATAAAGCCAGCAATAAGCCTCACCCGGAAATTAATAAACAGCCACCCCCCCATGAATATAACAAAGACACCCCACTAAAGTCCGCACGAACAAAATGTAACCCTACACAATCAACCCCAACAACTCCAAACCCCTCCACCACCCACCCCCCACCAAATACCACAAACAACACCGTCACCAAAACAAAATACCCCCCAACATACAACCCAACAGACCAGCTCCCCCATGTCTCAGGGTAGGGCTCAGCCGCCAACGCTACAGAATAAGCAAATACCACCAACATTCCCCCTAAATAAATCAAAAATAAGACCAAAGAAACAAAAGAACTACCCAATCAAACCAACACACCACACCCAACGGCAGCAGCAACCACCAACCCAACCGCACCATAAAGCGGGGATGGGTTTGAGGCAACAGCCACCAACCCCCCCAATAAACAAAAAGATAATAAAAAAATAAAATAAACCATAATTTTTGCCTGGACTTTAACCAAGACCTGCGGCACGAAAAACCACTGTTGTATTCAACTACAAAAACTAATGACCCACAACCTACGAAAAACTCACCCAATCCTAAAGATTGTAAACAACACATTCATTGACCTCCCCACCCCATCAAATATCTCAGCATGATGAAATTTTGGCTCACTACTTGGATTTTGTCTAATCGCACAAGTCCTAACTGGCCTATTCCTTGCTATACACTACACAGCAGACATCTCTTCAGCATTTTCATCAATCGCACACATTTGTCGAGACGTACAATACGGGTGGCTAATCCGAAACCTGCACGCCAATGGGGCCTCCATATTCTTTATTTGCATTTACCTCCATATCGGACGGGGCTTATACTACGGCTCTTACATATACAAAGAAACCTGAAACATTGGGGTCGTTCTTCTTCTCCTTGTAATGGCAACAGCCTTTGTGGGCTACGTACTTCCATGGGGCCAGATATCTTTTTGAGGGGCCACCGTCATTACTAACCTTCTTTCAGCAATTCCCTA
>NW_027101469.1:0-29613 GCF_035046505.1 Tiliqua scincoides
TAAACCCTGCCCCCTGATTAATAATCCTCCTACTTTCATGAACAATCTTATTAACAATTCTCCAAACCAAAACTTTAATAATAACCTCTCAAAATCTCCCAATCCAAAACACCCCCACACCTAAAGCCTCACCTTGAAACTGACCATGAATTTAAGCTTCTTCGACCAATTTTTAAGCCCACAACTCCTTGGAATCCCCCTTATCACCCTAGCAATAATCCTGCCACCAACCCTAATTTTTACAAAAACAAGCCGACTTATCTTAAATCGGCTAGAAACGGTACAAACATGAGCAATCTTTATATTTGTAAAACAACTTATATTACCCCTAAACAAACCAGGCCACAAATGAGCCGCACTCTTAACCTCACTTATATTATTCCTTCTCCTATTCAATTTGCTAGGACTTTTCCCTTATACATTCACCCCAACTACCCAGCTATCAATAAATATAGGTTTAGCAGTACCCTTATGACTAGCAACTGTATTAATTGGCTTACGCAATCAACCAACCCTTTCATTAGGCCACCTTCTACCAGAAGGCACCCCAACCCCTCTCGTACCTGTTCTCATTATTATCGAAACAATTAGCCTACTCATTCGCCCTCTTGCACTAGGCGTTCGACTAACAGCCAACTTAACAGCAGGTCACCTGCTAATCCAACTTATTTCTACCGCCGTATTTGTAATACTACCCATAATAACTGCAACCGCAACACTAACCTTTATTGTCCTCTTACTTTTAACTATTCTAGAGGTCGCAGTAGCAATTATTCAAGCCTACGTCTTCACTTTACTATTAAGCCTATACCTACAAGAAAATACTTAATGATCCACCAAGCACATGCCTATCATATAGTAGACCAAAGCCCCTGGCCCCTAACAGGCGCAATCGCTGCCTTACTTATAACATCCGGACTCGCCGTCTGATTTCACTTCAACAATATACTATTAATGAATATCGGCCTAATTATCCTCCTTCTAACAATACTACAATGGTGGCGAGATATCACCCGTGAGGGAACCTTTCAAGGCCACCACACGGTCCCTGTACAAAAAGGCCTCCGATACGGGATAATCCTTTTTATTACATCAGAGGTCTTCTTTTTTATCGGCTTTTTCTGAGCTTTCTACCACTCAAGCCTGGCCCCAACCCCGGAGCTTGGGGGCTGTTGACCCCCTAGCGGAATTCACCCATTAAACCCATTTGAAGTACCCCTTCTAAACACAGCTGTACTCCTAGCCTCTGGTGTTACCGTAACATGAGCCCACCATTCTATTATAGAAAATAATCGAAAAGAAGCAATTCAAGCCCTTACACTAACCATTGCCTTGGGCCTTTACTTCACCGCCCTCCAAGCCATAGAATACTATGAAGCCCCTTTCGCTATTTCAGATAGCGTTTACGGGTCAACATTCTTTGTGGCAACAGGCTTCCATGGCCTCCACGTAATTATTGGATCAACTTTTTTAATTGTTTGCTTACTACGACAGATCATATATCACTTCACAACAAACCACCACTTCGGATTTGAAGCCGCCGCATGATACTGACATTTCGTAGACGTTGTATGACTGTTCCTTTACATCTCAATTTACTGATGAGGCTCTTGCTCTTTTAGTATCAACCAGTACAAGTGATTTCCAATCACTAAGCCTTAATAAAACCTTAAGAAAGAGTAATGAATATAACAACCATATTCTTAATTACAACAACCCTTATAGTTATCTTAATTACTATTAGCTTTTGATTACCACAAATATCACCAGACACAGAAAAACTCTCCCCATATGAATGCGGCTTCGACCCATTAGGAACCGCCCGTCTACCATTCTCGCTTCGATTCTTCCTAGTTGCAATCCTATTTCTTCTATTCGACCTAGAAATTGCGCTACTCCTTCCGATCCCATGAGCCATAAACCTTATACAACCAACAACCACTTTAATCTGAATATCCGCAATCATTATTCTTCTAACACTAGGCTTAATTTACGAATGATTAGCAGGGGGGCTAGAGTGGGCAGAGTAGGCAGTTAGTATAAATAAAACAACTAATTTCGACTTAGTAGCCCCAGGTTTTAACCCTGGACTGCCATATGACAACATATTTTACCTTTTCCTCTGCCTTCGTACTCGGAATTTTAGGGTTGGCCCTACACCGAACACACTTAGTTTCCGCACTACTCTGTATCGAAGCCATAATATTAGCCCTCTTTATAGCACTTACAGCATTCTCATCTACACTACAACTCCCCTCCACAAACATTTCTCCCATTCTCCTCCTTGCTTTTTCTGCCTGTGAAGCAGGAACTGGCCTCGCCTTATTAGTGGCAACCTCTCGAACACATGGCTCGGACCATCTTAAAAACCTAAACCTCTTACAATGCTAAAAATTCTTTTACCTACCCTTATATTAATTCCAACAGCCCTTCTATCAAAACAAAACATCCTTTTCACAATATACACCTCCTACTCAATACTACTTGCACTAATAAGTCTAGTCTGATTTAAGTATCCTCTAAACCCTAGCATAATATTCTCCTCTTCCTACCTAAACATTGACTCAATTTCCGCCCCATTAATAATCCTTTCCTGCTGACTTCTCCCACTAATAGCCCTAGCTAGCCAAAACCACCTCCAACACGAACCTCTTGCTCGAAAACGAAACTTTTTAGTAGTCATTACAACCCTACAAGTTGCCCTATTATTAACATTCTCCGCAACCGAATTCACCCTATTTTACATTATATTCGAAACAACATTAATTCCCACCCTCATTGTTATTACACGATGGGGAAACCAAGCCGAGCGACTTTCCGCAGGGACATACTTTCTATTTTACACACTTGCTGGATCTCTCCCCCTATTAGTTGCTATTCTATTTTTAAACACTAAATACTCCAACATTTCAATAGTAATAATAAACCTAATTCAACCAGAAACCCCCCACTCATGAACAAATAACATACTATGACTTGCCTGCTTAATCGCCTTCCTAGTGAAAATGCCTTTATATGGCCTCCACCTCTGACTCCCAAAAGCCCATGTGGAAGCCCCTATCGCTGGCTCAATGGTTCTGGCTGCAATTTTACTGAAACTCGGAGGCTACGGTATCATTCGAATCACCCCCCTACTAAACCCACTCTCAACAAAACTATACTACCCCTTTATTATTCTAGCCATTTGAGGCATCATCATAACCAGCTCAATCTGCCTACGACAAACTGACTTAAAATCTTTAATCGCTTACTCATCAGTAAGCCACATAGGCCTCGTAATTGCAGCCGCTTTGATTCAAACCCCATGAAGCCTAACAGGAGCAATTTTACTGATAATTGCCCACGGCCTTACCTCATCAATACTATTTTGTCTAGCAAACACAAACTATGAACGCACCCATAGCCGAACACTCCTTCTAGCCCGCGGCCTGCAACTTATTCTTCCTCTAACAATATCCTGGTGGCTTATAGCTAACTTAATAAATATGGCCCTCCCCCCCACAATTAATCTCACAGGCGAACTTCTAATCATAACATCATTATTCAACTGGTCCCCCCTAACAATCCTCATAACAGGAGTAGGCACTCTCTTAACAGCCACCTACTCACTTCATATATTTTTAACAACCCAACGAGGAAAGCTCCCACAACACGCTATCCAAACAAACCCGACATACACCCGAGAACACCTGCTACTGGTCCTACACATCCTCCCGATACTTATACTTATAATAAAACCCGAACTAATCATAGGCCCCCTTCCTTGTTGTCATAGTTTAACAAAAACATTAGAATGTGGATCTAAAAATAGAAGTTCAAACCTTCTTAATGACCGAGGGGTATTGTATACAAAGAACTGCTAACTCTGCGTCCTGGGATTAACCCCCCAGACTCCTCACTTTTAAAGGATCAGAGTTTAATCCATTGGTCTTAGGAGCCAAAATTCTTGGTGCAATTCCAAGTAAAAGTACATGCACAACATCCCCCACACCACCATAGCCGCTACCTTTCTATTCCTAATAATTCCCATCACAATAACCCTATACCCTCTACAAAACCAATGACACCTCTCCCATGTAAAGGTAGCTGTGCAAACAGCATTTTTTACCAGCATAATCCCCCTGTTTATCTTCATTAACTATGGACTAGAATTCACAACTACAAACATCCACTGAATCAACATCTCTAATTTTAGCATCAACATTAGCTTCATGCTAGACACCTACGCAATTACATTTTTACCCATCGCACTCTTTGTCACATGATCCATCTTGGAGTTTGCCGCATGATATATGACCTCAGACCCCTTTATCAACCGATTTTTTAAGTATCTTCTCCTATTCTTACTAGCTATATTAATTCTTGTTACCGCAAATAATATCTTCCAGCTTTTTATTGGGTGGGAGGGGGTTGGAATTATATCCTTTCTATTAATCGGGTGATGATTCTCACGTTCCGACGCAAACTCATCCGCCCTACAGGCAGTCATTTATAACCGAGTTGGGGATATTGGCCTTATCCTAACAATAGCCTGACTTGCTATAAACACAACCACCTGAGAATTTCATCAACTATTTACTAACCCAAACTCAGTCACCCTTGTCCCCCTCTTGGGTTTAATCTTAGCTGCCGCAGGAAAGTCTGCCCAATTTGGCCTTCACCCATGATTACCAGCAGCCATAGAAGGTCCTACTCCCGTCTCTGCCTTACTCCACTCCAGCACAATGGTTGTGGCAGGTGTATTCCTACTAATTCGCCTCCACCCCCTATTAGAAACAAACACAACAGCCCTATCCACCTGCCTTTGTCTAGGTGCAATAACAACCTTATTCACAGCAATTTGTGCCCTCACACAAAACGATATTAAAAAAATCATCGCCTTCTCAACCTCAAGCCAGCTTGGGTTGATAATGGTCACCGTAGGATTAAACCAACCACAACTAGCCTTCTTTCATATTTCAACCCACGCATTCTTTAAAGCCATGTTATTCCTCTGTTCTGGGTCGATCATTCATAATTTATCAGACGAACAGGACATCCGAAAGATAGGAGGCATTAACAAAGCAATACCCGTTACCACCTCCTGCCTAACCATCGGCAGCCTTGCCCTAATAGGAACCCCCTTTCTATCCGGCTTTTTCTCAAAAGACACCATCATCGAAACAATAAATACCTCCTACCTTAACGCCTGAGCCCTAATACTAACTCTCACAGCAACGGCCCTAACGGCCGCCTACAGCCTACGACTAATCTTCTACGTACAAATAAACACCTCCCGAGGGAACACTCTTGTCATCATTTCCGAAAACAATAAAACCCTAACCAACCCCCTTGTTCGCCTCGCAACAGGAAGCATTTTAACTGGCTTACTCCTTATCTCCTCTGTTCTTCCAATCAAAACAACAGCATTAACCATATCAACAAACATAAAACTGTCCGCATTACTCGTAACAATCTTAGGCCTTTTATATGCTTTAGAACTAGCCACCCAAACAACAACACTCTTGACTCCAAAACATAATAAGTTAAACAACTTCTCAAACCAACTAGGATTCTTCAACATAATCATTCACCGAACCCACCCAAACATTTCACTCATACAAGGACAAAACCTTGCCTCACACCTAAACGACCAACTATGGTATGAAAAAATTGGTCCAAAAATACTAACAATAACCAACACCCCCATGGTCAACAGCATTTCTACTGCCAACAAAGGTCTTATTAAAGCCTACTTAATCATATTTGTCCTATTTATGACCTCGGTGCTCATTTTTATTTTAATCTAATTACCCGCAAAGCCCCCCGCGCCAACCCACGTGACAGCTCTAACGCAACAAATAAAGCCAGCAATAAGCCTCACCCGGAAATTAATAAACAGCCACCCCCCCATGAATATAACAAAGACACCCCACTAAAGTCCGCACGAACAAAATGTAACCCTACACAATCAACCCCAACAACTCCAAACCCCTCCACCACCCACCCCCCACCAAATACCACAAACAACACCGTCACCAAAACAAAATACCCCCCAACATACAACCCAACAGACCAGCTCCCCCATGTCTCAGGGTAGGGCTCAGCCGCCAACGCTACAGAATAAGCAAATACCACCAACATTCCCCCTAAATAAATCAAAAATAAGACCAAAGAAACAAAAGAACTACCCAATCAAACCAACACACCACACCCAACGGCAGCAGCAACCACCAACCCAACCGCACCATAAAGCGGGGATGGGTTTGAGGCAACAGCCACCAACCCCCCCAATAAACAAAAAGATAATAAAAAAATAAAATAAACCATAATTTTTGCCTGGACTTTAACCAAGACCTGCGGCACGAAAAACCACTGTTGTATTCAACTACAAAAACTAATGACCCACAACCTACGAAAAACTCACCCAATCCTAAAGATTGTAAACAACACATTCATTGACCTCCCCACCCCATCAAATATCTCAGCATGATGAAATTTTGGCTCACTACTTGGATTTTGTCTAATCGCACAAGTCCTAACTGGCCTATTCCTTGCTATACACTACACAGCAGACATCTCTTCAGCATTTTCATCAATCGCACACATTTGTCGAGACGTACAATACGGGTGGCTAATCCGAAACCTGCACGCCAATGGGGCCTCCATATTCTTTATTTGCATTTACCTCCATATCGGACGGGGCTTATACTACGGCTCTTACATATACAAAGAAACCTGAAACATTGGGGTCGTTCTTCTTCTCCTTGTAATGGCAACAGCCTTTGTGGGCTACGTACTTCCATGGGGCCAGATATCTTTTTGAGGGGCCACCGTCATTACTAACCTTCTTTCAGCAATTCCCTATATCGGAACAACCTTGGTAGAATGAATCTGGGGAGGGTTCTCAGTAGACAACGCAACACTCACCCGATTCTTTTCATTCCATTTTATTCTGCCATTTATTATCATGGGAACCTCTATACTTCACCTCCTTTTCCTCCACGAAACAGGATCAAATAACCCCACAGGCCTAAACTCCAACACAGACAAAATCCCATTTCACCCTTATTACACCTATAAAGACCTTTTAGGCCTAACATTATTAATCTTCGTTCTCCTCCTACTAGCCCTCTTCTCCCCAAACTTACTAGGAGACCCAGAAAACTTTACCCCTGCAAACCCCTTAGTCACGCCACCACACATTAAACCCGAGTGATACTTCCTCTTTGCCTACGCTATCCTACGCTCAATCCCAAATAAATTAGGAGGCGTTCTTGCCTTATTATTTTCAATCCTAATCCTAATCTTCGTACCCATACTCCATACATCAAAGCAACGAGGAAACACCTTCCGGCCCCTATCCCAAGGGGTCTTTTGACTCCTTATATCAAATATCATTATCCTCACGTGAATCGGAGGACAGCCCGTAGAGGACCCCTTCATCATCATCGGACAAATTGCCTCAATACTCTACTTTGCTATTTTCCTCCTCCTCATACCAATTACAGCCAAACTAGAAGATAAAATACTCAAATGATAGCCCCACTCTAAGCCTTAGTAGCTTAATAGACAAAGCATTGGTCTTGTAAGCCAAAGATGGGAACTAAGACCCCCTAAGGCATCAGAGAGAGGGGACTCAAACCCCCACCGCTAGTCCCCAAAACTAGCATTCTAACTTTAAACTACCCCCTGGCGGCTTTTTTGTCCTCTACCTCAATTCACCCGTATCTGGCCGCCCCTGGCGGCTTTTTTGCCCTCTACCTCAATTCACCCGTATCTGGCCGCCCCTGGCGGCTTTTTTGTCCTCTACCTCAATTCACCCGTATCTGGCCGCCCCTGGCGGCTTTTTTGTCCTCTACCTCAATTCACCCGTATCTGGCCGCCCCTGGCGGCTTTTTATTGCTTTGCTGGTGATCTTACACATACTATGTATAATCGGACATTCACCTCTTGTCCTCATGCATATCATATCCGGTTAATCAGTCAATGATCAATCACAAACTAAGAATAATCGAACAATTAATTTTCAACCTCATGCATATCACAAAAGACTTCAAATTAAGGTTCTAAGACATACTATGTATAATCGGACATTTACCTCTTGTCCACACGCATATCACAACAGACAGATTATTAATGATTTCATACTTACAACACATCTCGAATATTTTCCTCTTTCACACATGCAGATCATAGAAGATTAGATTAGAATGATCTAGCACATATTATGTATAATTGGACATTTGCCCTCTTCGCCTCACGCATATCATGAGGACACTACCCTCTCCCAACCATGCCCATTAGATGCCATCACCCTTCTCCCCTGCTGCTCTCTTGCTCGACAGTTATCTATTATATTCTGCCATCTCCGAGAAACCAGCAATCCCTTAATGACGTGTACTCCCGTTACTAGCCCCGTGGGACACACGGAGTACGTTGGCTATTTCTCACTTTTTCCAAGGCCTCTGGTTCCTACCTCAGGGGCGGTCAAAGGATTCCCAACACTTTCTCACTTTTAACGATGCTTCTGGTTGGTGCATAATGTACACTTTGCCGAGAAATCATAGCATCCCGACCCCCAATGCATCTGGCCTTTTTTATTTTTTTTGGGGGAGTGGATCTCAGAGCCGCTTGCTAAAGTGGTCGCCTACAATTTGCCGTCCGATCTGGACCTACGGTGCACGTGATAAACGTTCCCACGTATAGAGCACGCGATTTCGTTTAATGCTTGAATGACATAAAATTAGTAACAAACGTGTTAAAACGTACGAAAAAGCACCTGTGAACACATGCGACGCAGGTGAAAATACAAGTGCAAATGTGTGCGCAGACGTGGACGTGGGCACGCGGGCGCGCCTGCAGCGCACGTATGTTTGCAAGCGCAAACGTGCGCAGACGTGGACGTGAGCACGCGGGCGCGCCTGCAGCGCACGTGCGTTTGCGAGTGCAGGCATGTGCGCGGGCGCGTTCACAGACGCAGACATGTACACAGGTGCAGGCGCACCCACAACGCAGGTGTCGGTGTAGGTGTAGGTGCGGACGTTCAGCTTGATACACGTAAATAAATACAACTTAATTTTTATGGCAAACCCCCCTACCCCCCTTACCGGTAATTTCTCACTTAGTCAGATTTACTCCTGCCAAACCCCTAAAACAGGATCTGACCAAACTAAAACTACCGGTTGTCCACGACCAGTTCATGCATTCTACAGATTGTAAATGCAGTCGTGGATACTAATATCAGTGCCGTAATGCATATTTACAACATGATTATATATACATTTTTTTTATCTTTTATACAAAAATTTTATGTTATTGTAGCTTAAAATTTTTAAAGCGAAGCACTGAAGATGCTGAGATGGGTGAGTCAAATTTCCCCAAAAACACAAAGTTTTGGTCCTAAACTTGCCATTGTTTTTAATCAAAATTACACATGCAAGCCTCCACACCCCAGTGAGAATGCCCACACAACCCCGAATAGCCAAGTGGAGCAGGTATCAGGATCTCTAACAAACCGAAGCCCACAACACCTTGCTACGCCACACCCACACGGGTACTCAGCAGTGAATAACATTAAGAAATAAGCGAAAGCTTGACTTAGCTATGATTAAGTTTGGCCGGTAAATTTCGTGCCAGCCACCGCGGTTATACGAAAGGCCAAAAACAATGACCCTCGGCGTAAAGCGTGACCAGAATAATGTCAAAAAAATTGAAGGAAAACCAAGCCAAGACTGTAAAATATATTGGCACAAGAACTCCACCAATAAAATGCCTTCAAATAAAAGACTATTCAACCTCACTAAAGCTAGGAAACAAACTAGGATTAGATACCCTACTATGCCTAGCCCTAAACATAGATGGTTAAACACACAAAACCATTCGCCAGAGAACTACAAGCGAAAAGCTCGAAACTCAAAGGACTTGGCGGTGCTCCACATCATCCTAGAGGAGCCTGTCCTATAATCGATACCCCACGCTTTACCCCACCATTCTTTGCAACTCAGCCTATATACCGCCGTCGTCAGCTTACCCTGTGAAAGAAACAAAGTAGGCAAAAAAGTTTACAACTAACACGTCAGGTCAAGGTGTAGCAGATAGAATGGAAGAGATGGGCTACATTTTCTGCCACAGAAAAATACGAAAGGTGTAATGAAACACACACCCAAAGGAGGATTTAGAAGTAAGCTAAATAAGAGTCTTTATCTTAAATTTGCTCTGGAGCGCGCACACACCGCCCGTCACTCTCATCGTCCAAAAATAAACTTAACATATAAAAATACTAACAATATAGATGAGGCAAGTCGTAACAAGGTAAGCGCACCGGAAGGCGTGCTTGGAACAACAACCAGTAGCTTAAAACAAAGCATTCAACTTACAATTGAAAAATGTTAGTGAGATCCTAACCTTTTTGAGCCAAACAACTAGCCCAATCACATAAACAAATCCTCTCATTAACAAAATAAATCATTCGACAAAACTAGTATATGTGATAGAACCTAACCAAAACGGCGCAACAGAAAAAGTACCGCAAGGGAACCCTGAAAGAATAATGAAACACACAAGCAAAACAAAGCAAAGATAAACCCTTGTACCTCTTGCATCATGGTCCAGCCAGAATAAAACAGACAAAGAGAACTTCAGCCTGTACCCCCGAAACCAAGTGAGCTACTACAAGACAACTGTAAGAGTGCACCCATCTCTGTGGCAAAAGAGTGGGAAGATCTAGTAGTAGCGGTGAAAAGCCAAACGAACTTGGTGATAGCTGGTTGCTCAATAAATGAATTTTAGTTCAACTTTAGGTTACTTCCAGCAAACAATAGCACGCATTTTAACCTAAAAGGTATTCAATGGGGGTACAGCCCCATTGAAATAGGATACAACCTGACTTAGAGAGAAAGCAACATAACCTACGCCCAGTAGGCCCTAAAGCAGCCACCAGTAAACACAGCGTCACAGCACAAAGACAATAAATCCCCCCTGTGTCTGCCACCTCCTAAAAACCTACCGAGCCACACTATTATTATAGACAAACTAATGCTAGAACTAGTAACAAGAAGCCCTTCTCTTAAGCACCCCCTTGACCCAGAAATAGAAAACCTACTGGACATTAACAGACCAAAACAGGAACAACAATTAAACAGCCAAAACTGTTACAAAAACTGTCAACCCGACACCGGTGTGCTAAAAAGATAGATTAAAAGCTGTAAAAGGAATTCAGCAAAACCTTGTCCCAACTGTTTACCAAAAACATAGCCTTTAGCTAAACAAGTATTAAAGGTCCTGCCTGCCCAGTGAAACTTTTAAACGGCCGCGGTATCCTAACCGTGCAAAGGTAGCGTAATCACTTGTCTTCTAAATAAAGACTAGTATGAACGGCTAAATGAGGACAAACCTGTCTCTTATAGCTAATCAGTGAAACTGATCTCCCAGTACAAAAGCTGGGATAAACACATAAGACGAGAAGACCCTGTGGAGCTTAAAACGACCGCTAATAAGCACCACTAATGCCCCTAGCCCATAGTTTTAAGTTGGGGCGACTTCGGAACAAAACAAAACTTCCGAGCACAGAACCACCACTTCTCACCAAGGCTAACAAGCCAAAGTACAAAGCCGACCCAGTCATACTGACCAACGAACCAAGTTACCCCAGGGATAACAGCGCTATCTTCTTCAAGAGTCCCTATCGACAAGAAGGTTTACGACCTCGATGTTGGATCAGGACACCCAAATGGTGTAGCCGCTATTAAAGGTTCGTTTGTTCAACGATTAACAGTCCTACGTGATCTGAGTTCAGACCGGAGCAATCCAGGTCGGTTTCTATCTATGACGCTTACTTCTTCAGTACGAAAGGACAAAGAAGAGAGGACCAATATTATAAACACGTCCTTAAAACTAGCTGAACAAAACTCAAGCTAAACAAAGCACCTAGAACACCCCCAGACAAGGGGTAATTATTAGGGTGGCAGAGCCAGGTGAATGCAAAAGACCTAAGATCTTTCTACTAGATGTTCAAATCATCTCCCTAATACATGAATGCATTACTCTTATATATCATTAATCCCCTATTATATATTATTCCCATCTTACTAGCTGTTGCCTTCCTTACACTACTGGAACGAAAAGTGCTCGGTTATATACAACTACGAAAAGGCCCTAACATCATTGGCCCTTATGGGCTATTACAACCATTTGCAGACGGCATTAAACTGTTTATTAAAGAACCCTTACGCCCCTCCTCTTCCTCTCCTGCCCTCTTCATCATAACCCCGACCTTAGCCCTATTTCTAGCCCTTATAATTTGAACCCCCCTCCCAATACCGGCCACCTTAGCAGACATAAACCTAGGCCTTCTCTTCATACTAGCCCTCTCAAGCATAGCAGTATATTCTATTCTATGATCAGGGTGGGCATCCAACTCAAAATACCCATTAATTGGCGCCCTACGTGCGGTAGCACAAACAATCTCATACGAGGTCACCCTGGGAATTATTTTACTAACCATTATTATCCTTACAGGGGGCTTCACTCTACAAATACTCTCAATTACACAAGAACACCAATGACTACTAATTTCATCATGACCTCTTGCCATAATATGGTTTATCTCAACACTAGCAGAAACAAACCGGGCCCCCTTTGATTTAACAGAAGGAGAATCAGAGCTTGTCTCTGGCTTTAATGTAGAGTATGCCGCTGGCCCATTCGCCCTATTTTTCCTAGCTGAATATGCAAACATCATACTAATAAATACCCTAACCTGCATCCTTTTCCTAAACCCAGGAACCTCCCTACCCCCAGACGTGTTCACAATAAACCTAATATTAAAAACAACTATCCTGACAATCATATTCTTATGAACTCGCGCCTCATACCCTCGTTTTCGTTACGACCAACTTATACACCTCTTATGAAAAAATTTCTTACCCCTAACCCTCGCTCTATTAATGTGGCATGCCTCTTTCCCAACAATATTATCAGGACTCCCCCCACAATAAACCAGGAAATATGCCCGAATCCCCAAGGATTACTTTGATAGAGTAAAACAAAGGGGTTAAAATCCCCTTATTTCCTTCTTCTCGAAGCACTAGAAAAACAGGACACGAACCTGCACCAAAAGACTCAAAATCTTATGTACTTCATTATACTATTTTCTAGTAAAGTCAGCTAATTAAGCTTTCGGGCCCATACCCCGAAAATGTTGGTTAAAATCCTTCCTATACTAATGAACCCAATCATATCTTCACTGATTCTCTCAAGCGTAGCAACCGGCTCCATCATTACCCTATCAAGCACACACTGACTCCTTGCCTGAATCGGATTAGAACTAAATACCCTAGCCATTATTCCCCTTATCGCCAAACAACACCATCCCCGTGCAACTGAAGCCGCTACAAAATATTTCCTTACCCAAGCTGCTGCCTCAGCCACACTCCTATTCGCCAGCACAATCAATGCCTGATCCACCAGCACCTGAGACATTTCACAACTCACAAACCAACCTGCCTGCATCATAATAACAATAGCTCTAGCCATAAAACTAGGCCTAGCCCCCCTGCATTTCTGACTACCAGAAGTCCTACAAGGCACAACACTAAAAACAGCACTAATCATTACAACTTGACAAAAACTCGCCCCCCTCGCCCTACTTTATATAGCCGCCCCCGCTATCCACCCAAATACACTTCTAATTATAGGGCTACTGTCAACCTTGACCGGAGGGTGGGGAGGCATAAACCAAACACAGACACGAAAAATCATAGCATTCTCATCAATTGCCCACCTAGGTTGAATAGCTACAATTCTCACACTAAGCTCAAACTTAATACTCCTCAACCTATTTTTATACCTCATAATAACAACTACTGCCTTTATAATCCTTATCTTCATCACAGCAAAAAACATTAAAGATTTAACCACCTCTTGAACAATTTCCCCCTCAACCATAGCACTTATATTTTTACTACTAATATCTCTAGGAGGGCTCCCCCCGCTAACAGGCTTTATCCCAAAATGGTTAATTTTACAAGAATTAACAACCCACAACCTATCAATGACCGCAGCCCTACTTGCCCTCTCCGCTCTATTAAGCCTATTCTTTTACTTACGACTATCTTACATCACAACCCTCACAGTGTTCCCAACCACCACACAAACAACACACAAATGACGATTCCAACCTAAACTAAGTACAACCACAATCTCAACCCTCTTACTACCATCCTTACTCCTCTTACCCCTAACCCCAATGATACTTTAAGAGGCTTAGGTTAACAAAACCAAGGGCCTTCAAAGCCCTAAATAAGAGTTCAACCCTCCTAGCCCCTGAAGGCATGTAAAACTTTAACTTACATCTCCTGATTGCAACTCAGGCACTTTAATTAAGCTAAAACCTCCCAGACAGACGGGCCTCGATCCCGTAAATTTCTAGTTAACAGCTAAACGCCCCATCCAGCGGGCTTCAATCTGAGCTTCTTCTAAAAAAAGAAGCTCCGGCACACCTTTGGTGTGCTTCTCTAGATTTGCACTCTAGCGTGAATCACCACGAAGCTATTGTGATAAGAGTGGGACTGGCACCCACCTATACAGGGCTACAACCTGCCACCTACTATCGGCCATCTTACCTGTGACCATTAATCGTTGATTCTTCTCAACCAACCACAAAGATATCGGCACCTTATACTTAATCTTCGGAGCTTGAGCAGGAATAGTTGGTACAGCACTTAGCCTGTTAATTCGGGCTGAACTAAGTCAACCTGGCGCCCTGCTAGGCGATGATCAGATCTATAACGTCATTGTAACAGCCCATGCTTTTGTCATAATTTTCTTTATAGTAATGCCTGTAATAATCGGCGGGTTCGGAAATTGACTAGTCCCCCTAATAATTGGGGCGCCAGATATGGCCTTCCCACGAATAAACAACATGAGTTTTTGACTTCTCCCTCCTTCTCTATTACTGCTACTTGCATCCTCGGGGGTGGAAGCCGGGGCCGGCACCGGGTGAACCGTCTACCCTCCCTTAGCCGGGAACTTAGCCCATGCCGGGGCCTCTGTAGATCTAACCATCTTCTCCCTCCACCTCGCGGGAGTCTCCTCAATTCTTGGGGCCATTAACTTTATTACTACCTGCATCAACATAAAACCACCCTCCATAACCCAATACCAAACCCCTCTATTCGTATGATCAGTAATAATCACGGCAGTTCTACTTTTACTATCACTACCCGTCCTTGCCGCCGGTATCACAATACTACTAACAGACCGAAATTTAAACACATCTTTCTTCGATCCTGCAGGTGGGGGGGACCCAATTTTATACCAACATCTGTTTTGGTTCTTTGGTCACCCAGAAGTCTACATTTTGATTCTTCCTGGCTTTGGAATAATCTCACACATTGTAACCTATTATGCTGGAAAAAAAGAACCTTTCGGCTACATGGGTATAGTATGAGCCATAATATCTATCGGCTTCTTAGGCTTTATCGTATGAGCCCACCACATATTTACCGTTGGAATGGATGTCGATACCCGAGCATATTTCACTTCCGCCACAATAATCATCGCAATTCCAACAGGTGTAAAGGTATTTAGCTGGCTCGCAACTTTACATGGGGGCATAATCAAATGAGATGCTGCCATACTCTGGGCCCTGGGCTTCATTTTCCTATTTACTGTGGGAGGCCTAACAGGCATTGTACTTGCCAACTCATCCTTAGACATTGTTCTTCATGACACATATTACGTCGTAGCTCATTTCCACTATGTATTATCCATAGGTGCCGTATTTGCAATCATAGGAGGCTTTGTACATTGATTTCCCCTATTTTCAGGCTATACACTTCATCAAACTTGAACAAAAGTCCAATTTGGTGTCATATTTGCCGGGGTTAATCTGACCTTCTTCCCTCAACACTTCCTTGGGCTATCAGGAATGCCCCGCCGTTACTCCGACTATCCTGACGCATATACCATCTGAAATACTTTATCATCAATTGGCTCACTAATTTCTCTAGTAGCCGTAATCATAATAATGTTTATCATTTGAGAAGCATTCGCAGCTAAACGAGAAGTTTTCGCCCTAGAACTAACAAACACAAACCTAGAATGACTTCACGGCTGCCCACCCCCTTATCACACTTACGAAGAACCAACATATGTACAAACAAACTCAAGAAAGGGAGGAATCGAACCGCCTTCTACTGGTTTCAAGCCAATCACATAGCCAAGATGCTTCTTTCTCATGAGACCCTAGTAAATTTATTATGTAGCCCTGTCAGAGCTAAGTTATAGGTTAGCCCCTATGGGCCTCATGATGGCACACCCCGCTCAACTCGGATTTCAAGACGCAGCATCTCCCATTATAGAAGAGCTCTTACATTTTCATGACCACGCCATTATAATTGTCTTCTTAATTAGTGCTTTAGTATTATACATTATTTCTTTAATAATAACAACAAAGCTAACACACACAAATACCATAGACGCCCAAGAAGTAGAAATAATCTGAACAATTCTTCCTGCAATCATTTTAATCTTAATTGCCCTCCCTTCCCTTCGCATTCTCTACCTCATAGATGAAATCAACAACCCACACCTAACTGTTAAAGCTCTCGGCCACCAATGATATTGGAGCTATGAGTACACAGACTATCAAGATCTCGCATTTGACTCTTACATAATTCCCTCACAAGACCTCCCTCAAGGACACCTCCGTCTATTAGAAGTAGATCACCGAATAGTAGTTCCAATAGAATCCCCAATTCGCATACTAATCTCCGCAGAAGATGTCCTGCACTCATGGGCCGTACCCGCCCTCGGCATTAAAACAGATGCCATTCCCGGACGACTAAATCAAACAACCTTTATCACTTCTCACCCAGGCTTGTTCTATGGACAATGCTCAGAAATCTGCGGATCTAACCACAGCTTCATGCCCATTGTAGTAGAAGCAATTCCACTAAAACACTTTGAAGACTGAACCACAACAATACTCACTGCATCACTAAGAAGCTTTTATCAGCGTTAGCCTTTTAAGCTAAAGAAGGAGACAACACCTGCCCCCTTAGTGATATGCCTCAATTAAACCCTGCCCCCTGATTAATAATCCTCCTACTTTCATGAACAATCTTATTAACAATTCTCCAAACCAAAACTTTAATAATAACCTCTCAAAATCTCCCAATCCAAAACACCCCCACACCTAAAGCCTCACCTTGAAACTGACCATGAATTTAAGCTTCTTCGACCAATTTTTAAGCCCACAACTCCTTGGAATCCCCCTTATCACCCTAGCAATAATCCTGCCACCAACCCTAATTTTTACAAAAACAAGCCGACTTATCTTAAATCGGCTAGAAACGGTACAAACATGAGCAATCTTTATATTTGTAAAACAACTTATATTACCCCTAAACAAACCAGGCCACAAATGAGCCGCACTCTTAACCTCACTTATATTATTCCTTCTCCTATTCAATTTGCTAGGACTTTTCCCTTATACATTCACCCCAACTACCCAGCTATCAATAAATATAGGTTTAGCAGTACCCTTATGACTAGCAACTGTATTAATTGGCTTACGCAATCAACCAACCCTTTCATTAGGCCACCTTCTACCAGAAGGCACCCCAACCCCTCTCGTACCTGTTCTCATTATTATCGAAACAATTAGCCTACTCATTCGCCCTCTTGCACTAGGCGTTCGACTAACAGCCAACTTAACAGCAGGTCACCTGCTAATCCAACTTATTTCTACCGCCGTATTTGTAATACTACCCATAATAACTGCAACCGCAACACTAACCTTTATTGTCCTCTTACTTTTAACTATTCTAGAGGTCGCAGTAGCAATTATTCAAGCCTACGTCTTCACTTTACTATTAAGCCTATACCTACAAGAAAATACTTAATGATCCACCAAGCACATGCCTATCATATAGTAGACCAAAGCCCCTGGCCCCTAACAGGCGCAATCGCTGCCTTACTTATAACATCCGGACTCGCCGTCTGATTTCACTTCAACAATATACTATTAATGAATATCGGCCTAATTATCCTCCTTCTAACAATACTACAATGGTGGCGAGATATCACCCGTGAGGGAACCTTTCAAGGCCACCACACGGTCCCTGTACAAAAAGGCCTCCGATACGGGATAATCCTTTTTATTACATCAGAGGTCTTCTTTTTTATCGGCTTTTTCTGAGCTTTCTACCACTCAAGCCTGGCCCCAACCCCGGAGCTTGGGGGCTGTTGACCCCCTAGCGGAATTCACCCATTAAACCCATTTGAAGTACCCCTTCTAAACACAGCTGTACTCCTAGCCTCTGGTGTTACCGTAACATGAGCCCACCATTCTATTATAGAAAATAATCGAAAAGAAGCAATTCAAGCCCTTACACTAACCATTGCCTTGGGCCTTTACTTCACCGCCCTCCAAGCCATAGAATACTATGAAGCCCCTTTCGCTATTTCAGATAGCGTTTACGGGTCAACATTCTTTGTGGCAACAGGCTTCCATGGCCTCCACGTAATTATTGGATCAACTTTTTTAATTGTTTGCTTACTACGACAGATCATATATCACTTCACAACAAACCACCACTTCGGATTTGAAGCCGCCGCATGATACTGACATTTCGTAGACGTTGTATGACTGTTCCTTTACATCTCAATTTACTGATGAGGCTCTTGCTCTTTTAGTATCAACCAGTACAAGTGATTTCCAATCACTAAGCCTTAATAAAACCTTAAGAAAGAGTAATGAATATAACAACCATATTCTTAATTACAACAACCCTTATAGTTATCTTAATTACTATTAGCTTTTGATTACCACAAATATCACCAGACACAGAAAAACTCTCCCCATATGAATGCGGCTTCGACCCATTAGGAACCGCCCGTCTACCATTCTCGCTTCGATTCTTCCTAGTTGCAATCCTATTTCTTCTATTCGACCTAGAAATTGCGCTACTCCTTCCGATCCCATGAGCCATAAACCTTATACAACCAACAACCACTTTAATCTGAATATCCGCAATCATTATTCTTCTAACACTAGGCTTAATTTACGAATGATTAGCAGGGGGGCTAGAGTGGGCAGAGTAGGCAGTTAGTATAAATAAAACAACTAATTTCGACTTAGTAGCCCCAGGTTTTAACCCTGGACTGCCATATGACAACATATTTTACCTTTTCCTCTGCCTTCGTACTCGGAATTTTAGGGTTGGCCCTACACCGAACACACTTAGTTTCCGCACTACTCTGTATCGAAGCCATAATATTAGCCCTCTTTATAGCACTTACAGCATTCTCATCTACACTACAACTCCCCTCCACAAACATTTCTCCCATTCTCCTCCTTGCTTTTTCTGCCTGTGAAGCAGGAACTGGCCTCGCCTTATTAGTGGCAACCTCTCGAACACATGGCTCGGACCATCTTAAAAACCTAAACCTCTTACAATGCTAAAAATTCTTTTACCTACCCTTATATTAATTCCAACAGCCCTTCTATCAAAACAAAACATCCTTTTCACAATATACACCTCCTACTCAATACTACTTGCACTAATAAGTCTAGTCTGATTTAAGTATCCTCTAAACCCTAGCATAATATTCTCCTCTTCCTACCTAAACATTGACTCAATTTCCGCCCCATTAATAATCCTTTCCTGCTGACTTCTCCCACTAATAGCCCTAGCTAGCCAAAACCACCTCCAACACGAACCTCTTGCTCGAAAACGAAACTTTTTAGTAGTCATTACAACCCTACAAGTTGCCCTATTATTAACATTCTCCGCAACCGAATTCACCCTATTTTACATTATATTCGAAACAACATTAATTCCCACCCTCATTGTTATTACACGATGGGGAAACCAAGCCGAGCGACTTTCCGCAGGGACATACTTTCTATTTTACACACTTGCTGGATCTCTCCCCCTATTAGTTGCTATTCTATTTTTAAACACTAAATACTCCAACATTTCAATAGTAATAATAAACCTAATTCAACCAGAAACCCCCCACTCATGAACAAATAACATACTATGACTTGCCTGCTTAATCGCCTTCCTAGTGAAAATGCCTTTATATGGCCTCCACCTCTGACTCCCAAAAGCCCATGTGGAAGCCCCTATCGCTGGCTCAATGGTTCTGGCTGCAATTTTACTGAAACTCGGAGGCTACGGTATCATTCGAATCACCCCCCTACTAAACCCACTCTCAACAAAACTATACTACCCCTTTATTATTCTAGCCATTTGAGGCATCATCATAACCAGCTCAATCTGCCTACGACAAACTGACTTAAAATCTTTAATCGCTTACTCATCAGTAAGCCACATAGGCCTCGTAATTGCAGCCGCTTTGATTCAAACCCCATGAAGCCTAACAGGAGCAATTTTACTGATAATTGCCCACGGCCTTACCTCATCAATACTATTTTGTCTAGCAAACACAAACTATGAACGCACCCATAGCCGAACACTCCTTCTAGCCCGCGGCCTGCAACTTATTCTTCCTCTAACAATATCCTGGTGGCTTATAGCTAACTTAATAAATATGGCCCTCCCCCCCACAATTAATCTCACAGGCGAACTTCTAATCATAACATCATTATTCAACTGGTCCCCCCTAACAATCCTCATAACAGGAGTAGGCACTCTCTTAACAGCCACCTACTCACTTCATATATTTTTAACAACCCAACGAGGAAAGCTCCCACAACACGCTATCCAAACAAACCCGACATACACCCGAGAACACCTGCTACTGGTCCTACACATCCTCCCGATACTTATACTTATAATAAAACCCGAACTAATCATAGGCCCCCTTCCTTGTTGTCATAGTTTAACAAAAACATTAGAATGTGGATCTAAAAATAGAAGTTCAAACCTTCTTAATGACCGAGGGGTATTGTATACAAAGAACTGCTAACTCTGCGTCCTGGGATTAACCCCCCAGACTCCTCACTTTTAAAGGATCAGAGTTTAATCCATTGGTCTTAGGAGCCAAAATTCTTGGTGCAATTCCAAGTAAAAGTACATGCACAACATCCCCCACACCACCATAGCCGCTACCTTTCTATTCCTAATAATTCCCATCACAATAACCCTATACCCTCTACAAAACCAATGACACCTCTCCCATGTAAAGGTAGCTGTGCAAACAGCATTTTTTACCAGCATAATCCCCCTGTTTATCTTCATTAACTATGGACTAGAATTCACAACTACAAACATCCACTGAATCAACATCTCTAATTTTAGCATCAACATTAGCTTCATGCTAGACACCTACGCAATTACATTTTTACCCATCGCACTCTTTGTCACATGATCCATCTTGGAGTTTGCCGCATGATATATGACCTCAGACCCCTTTATCAACCGATTTTTTAAGTATCTTCTCCTATTCTTACTAGCTATATTAATTCTTGTTACCGCAAATAATATCTTCCAGCTTTTTATTGGGTGGGAGGGGGTTGGAATTATATCCTTTCTATTAATCGGGTGATGATTCTCACGTTCCGACGCAAACTCATCCGCCCTACAGGCAGTCATTTATAACCGAGTTGGGGATATTGGCCTTATCCTAACAATAGCCTGACTTGCTATAAACACAACCACCTGAGAATTTCATCAACTATTTACTAACCCAAACTCAGTCACCCTTGTCCCCCTCTTGGGTTTAATCTTAGCTGCCGCAGGAAAGTCTGCCCAATTTGGCCTTCACCCATGATTACCAGCAGCCATAGAAGGTCCTACTCCCGTCTCTGCCTTACTCCACTCCAGCACAATGGTTGTGGCAGGTGTATTCCTACTAATTCGCCTCCACCCCCTATTAGAAACAAACACAACAGCCCTATCCACCTGCCTTTGTCTAGGTGCAATAACAACCTTATTCACAGCAATTTGTGCCCTCACACAAAACGATATTAAAAAAATCATCGCCTTCTCAACCTCAAGCCAGCTTGGGTTGATAATGGTCACCGTAGGATTAAACCAACCACAACTAGCCTTCTTTCATATTTCAACCCACGCATTCTTTAAAGCCATGTTATTCCTCTGTTCTGGGTCGATCATTCATAATTTATCAGACGAACAGGACATCCGAAAGATAGGAGGCATTAACAAAGCAATACCCGTTACCACCTCCTGCCTAACCATCGGCAGCCTTGCCCTAATAGGAACCCCCTTTCTATCCGGCTTTTTCTCAAAAGACACCATCATCGAAACAATAAATACCTCCTACCTTAACGCCTGAGCCCTAATACTAACTCTCACAGCAACGGCCCTAACGGCCGCCTACAGCCTACGACTAATCTTCTACGTACAAATAAACACCTCCCGAGGGAACACTCTTGTCATCATTTCCGAAAACAATAAAACCCTAACCAACCCCCTTGTTCGCCTCGCAACAGGAAGCATTTTAACTGGCTTACTCCTTATCTCCTCTGTTCTTCCAATCAAAACAACAGCATTAACCATATCAACAAACATAAAACTGTCCGCATTACTCGTAACAATCTTAGGCCTTTTATATGCTTTAGAACTAGCCACCCAAACAACAACACTCTTGACTCCAAAACATAATAAGTTAAACAACTTCTCAAACCAACTAGGATTCTTCAACATAATCATTCACCGAACCCACCCAAACATTTCACTCATACAAGGACAAAACCTTGCCTCACACCTAAACGACCAACTATGGTATGAAAAAATTGGTCCAAAAATACTAACAATAACCAACACCCCCATGGTCAACAGCATTTCTACTGCCAACAAAGGTCTTATTAAAGCCTACTTAATCATATTTGTCCTATTTATGACCTCGGTGCTCATTTTTATTTTAATCTAATTACCCGCAAAGCCCCCCGCGCCAACCCACGTGACAGCTCTAACGCAACAAATAAAGCCAGCAATAAGCCTCACCCGGAAATTAATAAACAGCCACCCCCCCATGAATATAACAAAGACACCCCACTAAAGTCCGCACGAACAAAATGTAACCCTACACAATCAACCCCAACAACTCCAAACCCCTCCACCACCCACCCCCCACCAAATACCACAAACAACACCGTCACCAAAACAAAATACCCCCCAACATACAACCCAACAGACCAGCTCCCCCATGTCTCAGGGTAGGGCTCAGCCGCCAACGCTACAGAATAAGCAAATACCACCAACATTCCCCCTAAATAAATCAAAAATAAGACCAAAGAAACAAAAGAACTACCCAATCAAACCAACACACCACACCCAACGGCAGCAGCAACCACCAACCCAACCGCACCATAAAGCGGGGATGGGTTTGAGGCAACAGCCACCAACCCCCCCAATAAACAAAAAGATAATAAAAAAATAAAATAAACCATAATTTTTGCCTGGACTTTAACCAAGACCTGCGGCACGAAAAACCACTGTTGTATTCAACTACAAAAACTAATGACCCACAACCTACGAAAAACTCACCCAATCCTAAAGATTGTAAACAACACATTCATTGACCTCCCCACCCCATCAAATATCTCAGCATGATGAAATTTTGGCTCACTACTTGGATTTTGTCTAATCGCACAAGTCCTAACTGGCCTATTCCTTGCTATACACTACACAGCAGACATCTCTTCAGCATTTTCATCAATCGCACACATTTGTCGAGACGTACAATACGGGTGGCTAATCCGAAACCTGCACGCCAATGGGGCCTCCATATTCTTTATTTGCATTTACCTCCATATCGGACGGGGCTTATACTACGGCTCTTACATATACAAAGAAACCTGAAACATTGGGGTCGTTCTTCTTCTCCTTGTAATGGCAACAGCCTTTGTGGGCTACGTACTTCCATGGGGCCAGATATCTTTTTGAGGGGCCACCGTCATTACTAACCTTCTTTCAGCAATTCCCTATATCGGAACAACCTTGGTAGAATGAATCTGGGGAGGGTTCTCAGTAGACAACGCAACACTCACCCGATTCTTTTCATTCCATTTTATTCTGCCATTTATTATCATGGGAACCTCTATACTTCACCTCCTTTTCCTCCACGAAACAGGATCAAATAACCCCACAGGCCTAAACTCCAACACAGACAAAATCCCATTTCACCCTTATTACACCTATAAAGACCTTTTAGGCCTAACATTATTAATCTTCGTTCTCCTCCTACTAGCCCTCTTCTCCCCAAACTTACTAGGAGACCCAGAAAACTTTACCCCTGCAAACCCCTTAGTCACGCCACCACACATTAAACCCGAGTGATACTTCCTCTTTGCCTACGCTATCCTACGCTCAATCCCAAATAAATTAGGAGGCGTTCTTGCCTTATTATTTTCAATCCTAATCCTAATCTTCGTACCCATACTCCATACATCAAAGCAACGAGGAAACACCTTCCGGCCCCTATCCCAAGGGGTCTTTTGACTCCTTATATCAAATATCATTATCCTCACGTGAATCGGAGGACAGCCCGTAGAGGACCCCTTCATCATCATCGGACAAATTGCCTCAATACTCTACTTTGCTATTTTCCTCCTCCTCATACCAATTACAGCCAAACTAGAAGATAAAATACTCAAATGATAGCCCCACTCTAAGCCTTAGTAGCTTAATAGACAAAGCATTGGTCTTGTAAGCCAAAGATGGGAACTAAGACCCCCTAAGGCATCAGAGAGAGGGGACTCAAACCCCCACCGCTAGTCCCCAAAACTAGCATTCTAACTTTAAACTACCCCCTGGCGGCTTTTTTGTCCTCTACCTCAATTCACCCGTATCTGGCCGCCCCTGGCGGCTTTTTTGCCCTCTACCTCAATTCACCCGTATCTGGCCGCCCCTGGCGGCTTTTTTGTCCTCTACCTCAATTCACCCGTATCTGGCCGCCCCTGGCGGCTTTTTTGTCCTCTACCTCAATTCACCCGTATCTGGCCGCCCCTGGCGGCTTTTTTGTCCTCTACCTCAATTCACCCGTATCTGGCCGCCCCTGGCGGCTTTTTTGTCCTCTACCTCAATTCACCCGTATCTGGCCGCCCCTGGCGGCTTTTTATTGCTTTGCTGGTGATCTTACACATACTATGTATAATCGGACATTCACCTCTTGTCCTCATGCATATCATATCCGGTTAATCAGTCAATGATCAATCACAAACTAAGAATAATCGAACAATTAATTTTCAACCTCATGCATATCACAAAAGACTTCAAATTAAGGTTCTAAGACATACTATGTATAATCGGACATTTACCTCTTGTCCACACGCATATCACAACAGACAGATTATTAATGATTTCATACTTACAACACATCTCGAATATTTTCCTCTTTCACACATGCAGATCATAGAAGATTAGATTAGAATGATCTAGCACATATTATGTATAATTGGACATTTGCCCTCTTCGCCTCACGCATATCATGAGGACACTACCCTCTCCCAACCATGCCCATTAGATGCCATCACCCTTCTCCCCTGCTGCTCTCTTGCTCGACAGTTATCTATTATATTCTGCCATCTCCGAGAAACCAGCAATCCCTTAATGACGTGTACTCCCGTTACTAGCCCCGTGGGACACACGGAGTACGTTGGCTATTTCTCACTTTTTCCAAGGCCTCTGGTTCCTACCTCAGGGGCGGTCAAAGGATTCCCAACACTTTCTCACTTTTAACGATGCTTCTGGTTGGTGCATAATGTACACTTTGCCGAGAAATCATAGCATCCCGACCCCCAATGCATCTGGCCTTTTTTATTTTTTTTGGGGGAGTGGATCTCAGAGCCGCTTGCTAAAGTGGTCGCCTACAATTTGCCGTCCGATCTGGACCTACGGTGCACGTGATAAACGTTCCCACGTATAGAGCACGCGATTTCGTTTAATGCTTGAATGACATAAAATTAGTAACAAACGTGTTAAAACGTACGAAAAAGCACCTGTGAACACATGCGACGCAGGTGAAAATACAAGTGCAAATGTGTGCGCAGACGTGGACGTGGGCACGCGGGCGCGCCTGCAGCGCACGTATGTTTGCAAGCGCAAACGTGCGCAGACGTGGACGTGAGCACGCGGGCGCGCCTGCAGCGCACGTGCGTTTGCGAGTGCAGGCATGTGCGCGGGCGCGTTCACAGACGCAGACATGTACACAGGTGCAGGCGCACCCACAACGCAGGTGTCGGTGTAGGTGTAGGTGCGGACGTTCAGCTTGATACACGTAAATAAATACAACTTAATTTTTATGGCAAACCCCCCTACCCCCCTTACCGGTAATTTCTCACTTAGTCAGATTTACTCCTGCCAAACCCCTAAAACAGGATCTGACCAAACTAAAACTACCGGTTGTCCACGACCAGTTCATGCATTCTACAGATTGTAAATGCAGTCGTGGATACTAATATCAGTGCCGTAATGCATATTTACAACATGATTATATATACATTTTTTTTATCTTTTATACAAAAATTTTATGTTATTGTAGCTTAAAATTTTTAAAGCGAAGCACTGAAGATGCTGAGATGGGTGAGTCAAATTTCCCCAAAAACACAAAGTTTTGGTCCTAAACTTGCCATTGTTTTTAATCAAAATTACACATGCAAGCCTCCACACCCCAGTGAGAATGCCCACACAACCCCGAATAGCCAAGTGGAGCAGGTATCAGGATCTCTAACAAACCGAAGCCCACAACACCTTGCTACGCCACACCCACACGGGTACTCAGCAGTGAATAACATTAAGAAATAAGCGAAAGCTTGACTTAGCTATGATTAAGTTTGGCCGGTAAATTTCGTGCCAGCCACCGCGGTTATACGAAAGGCCAAAAACAATGACCCTCGGCGTAAAGCGTGACCAGAATAATGTCAAAAAAATTGAAGGAAAACCAAGCCAAGACTGTAAAATATATTGGCACAAGAACTCCACCAATAAAATGCCTTCAAATAAAAGACTATTCAACCTCACTAAAGCTAGGAAACAAACTAGGATTAGATACCCTACTATGCCTAGCCCTAAACATAGATGGTTAAACACACAAAACCATTCGCCAGAGAACTACAAGCGAAAAGCTCGAAACTCAAAGGACTTGGCGGTGCTCCACATCATCCTAGAGGAGCCTGTCCTATAATCGATACCCCACGCTTTACCCCACCATTCTTTGCAACTCAGCCTATATACCGCCGTCGTCAGCTTACCCTGTGAAAGAAACAAAGTAGGCAAAAAAGTTTACAACTAACACGTCAGGTCAAGGTGTAGCAGATAGAATGGAAGAGATGGGCTACATTTTCTGCCACAGAAAAATACGAAAGGTGTAATGAAACACACACCCAAAGGAGGATTTAGAAGTAAGCTAAATAAGAGTCTTTATCTTAAATTTGCTCTGGAGCGCGCACACACCGCCCGTCACTCTCATCGTCCAAAAATAAACTTAACATATAAAAATACTAACAATATAGATGAGGCAAGTCGTAACAAGGTAAGCGCACCGGAAGGCGTGCTTGGAACAACAACCAGTAGCTTAAAACAAAGCATTCAACTTACAATTGAAAAATGTTAGTGAGATCCTAACCTTTTTGAGCCAAACAACTAGCCCAATCACATAAACAAATCCTCTCATTAACAAAATAAATCATTCGACAAAACTAGTATATGTGATAGAACCTAACCAAAACGGCGCAACAGAAAAAGTACCGCAAGGGAACCCTGAAAGAATAATGAAACACACAAGCAAAACAAAGCAAAGATAAACCCTTGTACCTCTTGCATCATGGTCCAGCCAGAATAAAACAGACAAAGAGAACTTCAGCCTGTACCCCCGAAACCAAGTGAGCTACTACAAGACAACTGTAAGAGTGCACCCATCTCTGTGGCAAAAGAGTGGGAAGATCTAGTAGTAGCGGTGAAAAGCCAAACGAACTTGGTGATAGCTGGTTGCTCAATAAATGAATTTTAGTTCAACTTTAGGTTACTTCCAGCAAACAATAGCACGCATTTTAACCTAAAAGGTATTCAATGGGGGTACAGCCCCATTGAAATAGGATACAACCTGACTTAGAGAGAAAGCAACATAACCTACGCCCAGTAGGCCCTAAAGCAGCCACCAGTAAACACAGCGTCACAGCACAAAGACAATAAATCCCCCCTGTGTCTGCCACCTCCTAAAAACCTACCGAGCCACACTATTATTATAGACAAACTAATGCTAGAACTAGTAACAAGAAGCCCTTCTCTTAAGCACCCCCTTGACCCAGAAATAGAAAACCTACTGGACATTAACAGACCAAAACAGGAACAACAATTAAACAGCCAAAACTGTTACAAAAACTGTCAACCCGACACCGGTGTGCTAAAAAGATAGATTAAAAGCTGTAAAAGGAATTCAGCAAAACCTTGTCCCAACTGTTTACCAAAAACATAGCCTTTAGCTAAACAAGTATTAAAGGTCCTGCCTGCCCAGTGAAACTTTTAAACGGCCGCGGTATCCTAACCGTGCAAAGGTAGCGTAATCACTTGTCTTCTAAATAAAGACTAGTATGAACGGCTAAATGAGGACAAACCTGTCTCTTATAGCTAATCAGTGAAACTGATCTCCCAGTACAAAAGCTGGGATAAACACATAAGACGAGAAGACCCTGTGGAGCTTAAAACGACCGCTAATAAGCACCACTAATGCCCCTAGCCCATAGTTTTAAGTTGGGGCGACTTCGGAACAAAACAAAACTTCCGAGCACAGAACCACCACTTCTCACCAAGGCTAACAAGCCAAAGTACAAAGCCGACCCAGTCATACTGACCAACGAACCAAGTTACCCCAGGGATAACAGCGCTATCTTCTTCAAGAGTCCCTATCGACAAGAAGGTTTACGACCTCGATGTTGGATCAGGACACCCAAATGGTGTAGCCGCTATTAAAGGTTCGTTTGTTCAACGATTAACAGTCCTACGTGATCTGAGTTCAGACCGGAGCAATCCAGGTCGGTTTCTATCTATGACGCTTACTTCTTCAGTACGAAAGGACAAAGAAGAGAGGACCAATATTATAAACACGTCCTTAAAACTAGCTGAACAAAACTCAAGCTAAACAAAGCACCTAGAACACCCCCAGACAAGGGGTAATTATTAGGGTGGCAGAGCCAGGTGAATGCAAAAGACCTAAGATCTTTCTACTAGATGTTCAAATCATCTCCCTAATACATGAATGCATTACTCTTATATATCATTAATCCCCTATTATATATTATTCCCATCTTACTAGCTGTTGCCTTCCTTACACTACTGGAACGAAAAGTGCTCGGTTATATACAACTACGAAAAGGCCCTAACATCATTGGCCCTTATGGGCTATTACAACCATTTGCAGACGGCATTAAACTGTTTATTAAAGAACCCTTACGCCCCTCCTCTTCCTCTCCTGCCCTCTTCATCATAACCCCGACCTTAGCCCTATTTCTAGCCCTTATAATTTGAACCCCCCTCCCAATACCGGCCACCTTAGCAGACATAAACCTAGGCCTTCTCTTCATACTAGCCCTCTCAAGCATAGCAGTATATTCTATTCTATGATCAGGGTGGGCATCCAACTCAAAATACCCATTAATTGGCGCCCTACGTGCGGTAGCACAAACAATCTCATACGAGG